>NC_048298.1:125025031-125196293 GCF_013100865.1 Trachemys scripta elegans
AAAAATCTGTTCCGTTGAAAGAAAACATTTGTACTTTTCATAATTACCTTGCAAATTTAATGAGATATATTGCATCTCTTTTCGGCAACAAGCTTGTCTTCCAAATGGTCGTCAGTCAGAGAAGAACGTTGCTTGTTTTTATTCATGTTCATGATGGAAAATGTTTGTTCACATATGTAAGTGCTTCCAAAAATGCTCAACGTTTTCAGTGCAACTTCATTGTCCAGACTTTTGTAGAAGTCTCGCAAGCTGCTTTCTCTGTGCTTATTTCGGTAAACTGCCGAACACTGAGGTTCAATAACCTCCAACTGCAAATCTAGTGGCACTTCATCTGGATCCACAGAAAAGGGATCTTCAATCAGCTTCAACTGGACGTCTTCTTTAGACGCACAAGTGGGAAAGTGACACATTTCACCTTTTGACAGCTGACTTCTGAAAACTTTCAATTTCATTTTGAAAGCTTTCACTGCTGCACACATTTGAAATACAAGTTGATTTTTTCCCTGAAGCTGAATGTTGAGATCATTCAGGTGTGCTGTAATATCACAAAAGAAAAAGAGATCTTGATTCCAGGACTCATTTTCAAGCTCTGGGAATTTTATTGGCCCATTTTCTAGGAATTTTGCTACCTCCTCTTTCAAAGCAACGAAACGCTGGAGCACTCTTCCTCGACTCAACCACCTCACTTCTGTATGGTAGATTAAGTCATTGCACTCTGTGTCTACCCCTTCAAGAAAGGCTCGAAATGTCCTATGTTTTAGTCTTCTAGAATGGATGTAGTTTACAATGGAAACTACCACTGACATTACATGCTCAAATTTTAAGACTTTGCTACACAAAACCTGCTGATGTATAATGCAGTGATGTTTGGTTATCTGTCTCCCGAAAAATTCTTCAAGAAGAGTAACTGCTCCAACATTTTTTCGGCACATAGCTGGAGCACCATCAGTACAAATGGCCACCAAGTTTGTGAAATCTAATCCCGACTTATCATTCATGCACTTTATCACTTCACTGGAGATTTCTTTTCCGGTTGTGCGACCCGTCATGGAGCACATGCCAGCAAGTTCTTCAGTAATTTCAAAGTTTTTATCAATACCTCTAATAAAAATAAGAAGTTGGGCAGTGTCTTTTAAATCGGTGCTTTCATCCATAGCTAGGGAGTAAAAGCAGAATTCACTGACTCTCTGCTTATCTGATCACTTAGATTGGTAGAAATGTCAGCTATTCTTCTCTGTACAGTCATGCGCGATAGACTGACATTCTCAAATATTCCCCTTTTCTGGACGTAACTCAGATACAGCAATCAACATATGCTTTTTTAAAAACTCACCTTCTATGAAGCATTTCCCAGCACTAGCAATTTCCTTAGAAATTTTAAAGCTTACTTTAGTAACTGTATCGTTCTCAGTGCTTACTTTCTTGAAAATTTGCTGTTCTCTACTAAGGTTTTTCGCTAAACTGGCTGCTTTAATTATTTTTTCATTTGGACTCAATTTGGCGAGATTGGGATGTTTAGTTTCAAAGTGCTGCCGAAGGTTGTATTCTTTCGAAACGGCTAACATTTCGCGACACACGAGGCACAGTATTTTGTCTTCGGAAACAGTACATAAGTATTTATCGTCCATTCAATGTTGAAAACTCTGTGCTCTGATTCTATTTTTCTTTTCACTCATGATATCCATTATGAAGCTCAAGATTTTGTTGAATAAATTCACACACAAGGGAAACACTCACAGTCACACACAAAGAGAAGTGTGGCACATGGCACACTTGCAAGGCACTGACTGTGTGTGGAAGCCTGTAGGTCCAGGGGTCACTATATTACTGCACACAGCAGTCAATCAATGCAGTTGCAGATAAATCTCTGCATTATGCATTTTTGTATAACTTTTATATGACTTTGTATTGAACCTTGGTACTATGTTATAGCGGGCTCCTAAGATAGTATAATTAAGGTAAAAGAAATATTTCTTCTGTTCAAATTTTTGAAGCAGAGTTCAAATTTGTGTGCCATGAGGCAAATGCGCCCAAGTGAGTAAAATGCTTATACATTTAAAAAGTTTTAATTTGCAAGTTGTGTCAATTTATATGGGTTTTCAGATAGAGACATCATAAGTAAAAAAGTTTCCCAATACACACAGATTTCTCCTCCCTCCCTCCCAGTGCCCTTCCCCACAGCCCCACCACCACAACTAAACAATGCCCCATACAGACCCCCCCACTGCCCAGTGCCCTGACACACACAGTTCTCCCCCACTGCCCAGCACCCCCCAACAGGCCCCCACTGCCTAGCACCCCAAAACACACAAACCTCCCCCACTGCCCAGCGCCCTCCACACCCTCACAGCCCAGCACCCTCCCCGTACACCTCCTAGACACTCACTCCACCACACCCTGCCCCCTTCCCTGGCCACACTCATCAGCCCTGCTGGGAGGTCTCCAACTCCTAGGGTGAGAGCAGCAAGGGGAGTCTCCAGTGGTGAGCTGGAGCCGGTTCACACCAGTTCACGGTAACTGGCTGTTAAATTTAGAAGCCCTTTTAGAACCAGTTGTCCTGCACGGTTCTAAAAGGGCTTCTAAATTTAACAACCGGTAAGTTGAAGTGATCAGGAGAGTAGCTGGGGGGGGGGGGGGGGGGGGGGGGGGGGGAGGAGCAGAGGGAGCGACCACTCCCCCTAAGCACATTATCCAAAAGTGGCGCCTTAGGAGCCGACCCCGTGGGTGCTCCAACTCTCCGCCCCGCTCCCCGGCCCCAGCTCACCTCTGCTCCGCCTCTGAACACTCCGCCCCACTTCTCCCCCCGCTTCCTGCGAATCAGCTGTTCATGCAGGAAGCCTGGGAGGGCGGAGAAGCGGTGTGGCGGCTTCGCGCTCCAGCCCAGGGAGGCGGAGATCGAGCAGAGGTGAGCTGGGGTGGGGGGGCTGCCTGCGACACAGCAGGTAACCCGGGGGGAGGGGTGCGCAGGGGAACCACTCCCCACCCCATCTCACCTCCGCTCCGCCTCCCTGGCCCGGGCGCGAAGCCACCGCTTGCTTCTGAGCCCTCCCAGGCTTCCTGCGCGAACAGCTGATTTGCGGGAAGCGGGGGGGCTGCAAGCTCAGCCTGACCCAGTGCTCCAGGCACTGCGCGGTGGCGGTACGGCACGGCTCCAGCCACCTCCAGGCAGCACGATGAGGGAGCAGGGAGGGGGTGTTGGATAGAGGGCAGGGGAGTTCAGGAGAGTGGGGTGGGGGGGTGGATAGGGGTCCGGGCAGTCAGAGGGCAGGGAACAGGGGGATTGAATAGAGGCAAGGGTCCCGGGGGGCAGTCAGGAAGGAGCAGGGGTTGGATGAGGCAGTGGGACACAGTCAGGGGTAGGGGTTCCAGGGGTGGTCAGGGGACAGGGAGAAGGGGTGGTTGGATGGGGCAGGGGTCCCGGGGGGCCATCAGGAATGAGAGGAGGGGTTGGATGGGGCAGGGGTTCCAGGGAGGACATCAAGGAACGCAGGGGGTTGGGCCAAAAAGCGCTCAGGATGGGGGCGGTGGCTGAGCCCCGTGTCCTGCTTGGGGCAGGTGGGAGGGGCGGCGGTGCGTGAGGGCTCTGTGCCCGTGTCCTGCTTGGGGCGGGGGAGGGGGGCGCCTGAAAGCCCTGCCCCCGCAGCTCTGATTGGGCTAGACTCGGCCTCCCACATTGCTGGCTCCTGCCGGCGGGCCGACACGCCACCGGGAGCTGCCCCAGGAAGCACCGCCATGCCAGCCTCAGGACTTTGGCATGATGGTGAGCGAGCGGTTAAACGGTGTCCCGACCAATGTGCAGTTGGGATGCAAGACATGTGTGCGTGGGGTTTAGAATCCCCCTGTGGGCCGCACAGTGAGCACCCGTGGGCCGCATGTTGTGCAGGCCTGATCTAGACCATCCCTTTGTCTAACCTGTTATTAAAAACCTCCAACGACGGTGATTCTACAACATCCCTTGGAAGACTATTCCAGTACTTATCTACCATTATCATTAGAAAGTTGTCCCTAACATCCAACCTAAGTCTTCCTTGCTGCAGATTTAGCGGATTACTTCTTGTCCTACCTTCAGTGGACATGGAAACAATGGATCACTATTGTCTTTGTAACAGCCCTTAACATATTTGAAGACTCTTATGGGTCCTCCCTCAGTCTTCTTTTCTCAAAACTAAACATGCCCCATTTTTTAACCTTTCCTCATAGGTCACATTTCCTAAATCTGATGTTTCCAGCTTGCAATGCCACTCACTCAAATTTTATCAAGATGGAGGGGTGGCTCAGCCAAACCTGAGTGTCACTGCAACCCTGTGTGCCACGTTACAATGCCCAGAGCTGGGCTAAGCCCCATGGGACAGGAGCTGCTGCTGCTTCAGGGTGAATATGAAGCAGTCGCTTTCTCCAATTCCTCCCATCACCTTCCTCCCCCCACCTCCTCCCCAGATTAGGGTTGCAATGCTGGGAGGAACGAGTGCATTACAGTAACTCCTCGCTTAACGCTGTAGTTATGTTCCTGAAAAATGCTACTTTAAGTGAAACAATGTTAAGCAAATCGAATTTCCCCATAAGAATTAATGAAAATCAGGAGGGTTAGGTTCCAGGGGAAAAATTTTCACCAGACAAAAGACTAGATTTTATATATATATCACACACACACTATAAGTTTTAAATAAACAATTTAATACTGTACACAGCAATGATGATTGTGAAGCTTGGTTGAGGTGGTAGAGTCAGAGGGTGGGATATTTCCCAGGGAATGCCTTACTGCTAAATGCTGAACTAGCATTCGGCTGAGCCCTCAAAGGTTAACACGTTGTTAATGTAGCCTCACACTCTACAAGGCAGCACGAATGGAGGGAGGGGAGACAGCACACCATGAGAGAGAGAGAGAGAGAGAGAGAGAGAGTGTGTGTCAAGCATTGCCCCTTTAAGTATGCTGACCCCACTCTAAGTACACTGCCTTTTTAAGTAGATCAGCAAGTTGAGACAGCAGCTGCTGCCAGCAAGCTCCCTCTGTCCTGAGCCCTGTCATGGGGCTCCCTCTGTCTCAGCCCTCCACTTTGTGAAGATAGGGTACACGAACGGGGAGCAGAAGCGGGGGGAGGGGGACACCCTCACATTAGCACCACTCTTCCCCTCCGCACAGCAAGCAGGAGGCTCCCAAGAGCAGCTCCACATCAAAGGGCAAGAGCAGCACAGGGCAGTGGGGGGAGGAAGAGCTGAACTGCCGGGCAATTGGTAGCGTGCACAGGAAACTTAGGGGAGCTGCCGGTCCACCCTGGTTTCAAGCCCTCACCAGCTAGCTGCAACGGGCTGCTCTTTCTGCAAGCAATGGACAAAGCAGGTGGCTGTCAAACAACGTTATAAAGGAGCATTGCGCAACTTTAAACGAGCGTGTTCTCTAATTAATCAGCAATGAAACAATGTTAACCGGAACAACATTAAGTGAGGAGTTACTCACATGTAAAGATGGGTCACAAAAACAAAGACAAAATGCAGTTGGTGGGTCGCCTTAGTAAAAAGTTTGTGAACCACAGTCCTGAGATGAATTTCATCAGACCCTGCCAACTAGAATACATGTAATTTATCTAAATTTTTAACTGGTTCTATCCCTATTCTGCCTTGAATTCCTTAACACAATATTAACAACACAAGGTAAGTATCTGGTCACAATTAACTTAGTTAGAGAAGACCAAAGAAAAACAGACATTAAGCACTTCAGCCTTCTTGGTGCTCTCTGTTATTAGCTCTCCTTCCCTGTTAGACAGTGGACCTACATTATTTTAAACCACGACTGCACTACATTTGAATACCAGCTGCATGATGGTGATGTACACGTCTCAATCATACTTCTCAGCACTACAACTAGCTGTCTCTACAGGAATCACGCCAAATGTAATACAATGGATCCTGAAAGCCAACGTGAACCTTAGTTTATATCAGTAGCAGGTAAACTGGCTGAAATAATAAAACCTAGATAAACATGGAAAGGGACAAACTAGCAAAGCTTTTGTAAAGGAAAATTGTATTTCTCTAATCTACTAGAACTCTTTGACCTCATGACAAAATAATGAATGAGGGAGAATAAGCTGATGCAATTTCTATAGACTTCAAAAAACATTGTCAAAGTCCCTCACAAGAGGTTATGGAAGAAACTAAGTAGTCATGGCTCATGAAGTAGATAATGGACAGAAAGCAAACAGTAGGAATAAAAGAACCTTTCGCTACACTGAAAATTGATAACAGTTGGGAGAGCTCCAATGGTGACTAGTAGGATTGTTGGTGTTTAACATATTCATTAGTTACTTATTTTACGTTCTAAATCTTGTTCAGAATGTAGAACTTTTTTTAAAAAGTATATGTCGCCATTAATGTATTAACTGATAAAAGAATGCAGGGAGAAATAGGTTTTTATCAGTTCTAGCATACTACTCTTATTTGGCTTTTTCTGAGCACCAACAACAGGCTAGGAGCTATAAAAGACCAGGGCCTTGCCCAATAGGCTTATAAACAAAATTAGACTGACACAGTGGAGTTGAAACACAACTTTGAAACATACAAGACACTTCTGTTCATGATGAAACTTCCAACCCTACAAGTTACCTGAAATAGCGTACACCTTTACAATTGCCCGTCACTAAGTGAAACCAGGTTAACATGTTAACTGCCAGACAGTGGTCCAATTACTCCATTCTCATATTTTGAACTGTGATCAAAACCATATGTAAAAATCCTGGGAATCCTGCCCATAGGAGTTTCTTTGCAGCCCATCCTGCTTCCTATCTATTAGTGGTTAGTTTATGCTCTGAAACTGGATCCTGCTATGGTCTTGGACAAAATGATATCATGTGACAATAAGTTCAATAGGTGAATTATACATAATGTAACAACACATTATCAGTTTCAATTTATCTTTCTAATTTTATTTGCTGTCTCATTTTTGTAAGATGAGAGGATACACAATCATGTCTGCGTTATCCTTAGGTATCTCTCCCCAAAAATACAAGAAGTTCACTTTTGCAATCAGTAAAAATAAATAATGTTTTTGAAATAATAATGAAAAAGTCAGCTCTTCAGTAATGACCAAATTCAGGAAAGGAATTGTTTAATTTTAAGCACGTACTTAAAGTCTTTTCCTGAATTGGGGCCGTAACGAGAACAAACGTAGAGTGCGCAGTAAATTACTTTCCAAAAAAGAAATCATTATCTATACAGTAATTACACTACACAAGTGGCCAATAACCTGACACAACAGATGAAAAAGGAGGAGGAGGGCAGGTCAGTTTGTGAAATACTGTATAAACTTTGACAAATGCTTAAGATTCAACACTGCCAATCAAGTAATCTGCATATTTATTTGGGGGGGGGGGGAAATAACCACACAGAAAGGACTAAATTGTTGGCTGCCTAAGTGCGTGGTTGAGAGCTGAACAAAAGCCAACAGACATGCTTTATAGAGCTGAAGAGAAAGTTTGCCAGCTTTTCAGAGTTGTTCCCCATAGAAGATAAAGTGGAAAGCATCTGGGAAACGGAGACAGAAATATGAGCTGAAATTGAGAATTAAATCACTTTCCTTCCCCCTCTTTTGTCCACAGTAGACTTAGAGTTGGGTCAAATCCTTCAAATAAAAACTCAAATTGTCTTTCAACATTTCCAATATAAAAACTCTGCTTTATAAACAAAGGAATATAATTCTGCCATTTCAAATAGTATAGGGCCGGAACGTGGCACACAATCAGCAGCCAACATAAACTTTTCCATCCCTCTCCTCCATAGAAAATCATCTTCATTATTTAATCATAATCAAATCTGTTTCTTCTGCTTCAGGGGGCAGAAGCTGAGAGTTCTGCATTTAAAAAAAAGCCATAAAAATTGATGTGTTTCTCTTTTTGCCTTTCCTTCCTATGCCACAACATTGCATTTCAAGTTACTGATTACACTTATCCTATGAGAATTACCATAGGCCTTATTTAAACTAGAAGGAGTTTGCCAGTATAAGTTATACCAGGTCCTCTGGCACAATGAAACTCTCAACAATAAAATTAAAGCTCATTTGTGCAGGAGATAAAACATAATCCGGGGGTGGTCCAAGAATATGGAACTCCCCCAAGAACTCAGGACCATCACAAACTTCACCACTTTCCATTCCAGGTGCAAGGTACATTTCTTTGACTTTGCCTTCTCTAACATAAACACATAGCAAAACACGCATTTATTCAAACAACCAAACCAGGACATTCCACTGCATAGGCTGCTCCCTTTGAGGAGAGGAGAGAAGAGAACCCGCACGTGTCAGATGCAAGCTTATGTTGCTTAATGAACTACTGCAGGGGTAAGCAACCTATGGCATGCGTGCCAACGGTGGCACGCAAGCTGATTTTCAGTGGCATTCACACTGCCCGGGTCCTGGCCACCGGGCCGGTGGCTCTGCATTTTAATTTAATTTTAAATGAAGCTTCTTAAACATTTTAAAAACCTTATTTACTTTACATACAACAATAGTTTAGTTATATATTATAGACTTATAAAAAGAGACCTTCTAAAAACGTTAAAATGTATTACTGGCACGCAAAACCTTAAATTAGAGTGAATAAATGAAGACTCGGCACACCACTTCTGAAAGGTTGCCAACCCCTGAACTATTGGAAGCTGCTCCGATATTATGGAAATGAGTGCAGCATCAGAACCTATATAGAATCAAATGGCAAACCCTCCTAGTGTAAACACAGCATATACCAGATGTACAGATAAAATCACCTATTCCAGAAAGACAATTCTACATTTACACTAACGGCAAATGAGAAATACTGTATATTTAAAAGAAAAAAAATCCACATTCATTACTAGCTTTATTATACCAGCAAAAGTTTCTGTGTAGACCTGGCCTAATTGTAATAATATTTCAACATCTTAAAATCTTAATTCAAGGTCACAAATGAGTTGTTTGCTTTCAACTTTGCCACATTTTGTTATGTGTTACTGTATCGGTCAACATCTCCTTGGGGGAGATTCAGAGCTAGAACAGCAGGGGTCTACAGTAAGGGGGAAGAAGAAAGAAAGGTAGGTGAGGGCAACAATTCTTAGTTGTTAATTTGGTCTCCTGAAGTACTAATTTACCTGACACATCTCTCTGACAGGCAAGGGAGACAGTACGTGTAAAATACCTGTTAAACTTTATTTTAAAAACCTCCTGAGGGAGTCTGGTATCACCAAGAATCTAAATCAAGAAAGAAATTTTACCCTTCTCTGATACATTATTTTATATCCAGTACATACAAAATTTCCCAAAGCAGTAGAGAAACCTCCAAGGAGGAACCAGTGCTTAACTCACTGCTCTGAATTTATAATTGTATTGGTTTATTCCAGCAAGAGCACATGTAGTTTTTTCCTTTATCAGAATACAAGCTTTCGCCTGTGTTCATTTAGAACAGTGGTCACCAACTGGTCGATCCTGGAGACTCTCCCAGTCGATCACGATCTCCAGCGGTGTAAAAGGGCTGCTGCTAAGACAGGCTCCCTGCCTGCCGTGGCCACACAGCACTCCCGGAAGTGGCCAGCACGCCCCCTCAACTCCTATTGGCCAGGAATGAGGAACTGTGACCAATGGGAACTTTGGGAGCAGCGTCTGCAGAGAGGGGCAGCACACAGAGGAGCGTTGGCCCCTTCCGAGAGCAGCGTGAGGTCGGGGCAGGCAGGGATCCTGCCTTAGCCTCCCTGTGTCGTGGACCAGGAGCCACCCACAGTAAGTGCCGCCCGGCGGGAGGCCACACCCCAACGCCCAGCGTTGAGCCTCCTCCAAGAACCAGCACCCAATACCTCCTCCTGCACCCAGAACCCCAGCCCCCTCCCAGAGCCAGAACCCCAAACCCCTTCTCCAGGCTCAGCCCAGACCTCCTCCCACACTGCAAACCCCTTGGCCTCAGCCCAGAACCCATATGCCCTCCTGAACCCCAACCTCCTGCCCCAGCCCAGTGAAAGTGAGTGAGGGTGGGGGACAGTGAGTGACAGAGAGAGGGGTGACGGAATGAGAGGGTGGGGCTTTGAGGAAGGGGTGAGGTAGATCCTGGGTTGCCCTTAAATTCAAAAAGTGATCTCGGGTGTAAAAAGGTTGGAGACCGCTGATTTAGAAGGAGGCCAGATGGAAATGTAAGGTTGTTCTTGGCTACCGCTAAATCTTCTCTATATTCCAGAAGGGATTACTTTGTTAGACAAACCTAGGTCTTATGTGTTCGAACTGTTGACTCGGCAACAGAACTGTCCTTCCCTCAACCACGTTCTGAACTGCTAAGATAAGGCCACCGAATTCTCTACAAGTATTTGGCAGAGAACAAACTCTAGGTTTTAGACATTTTCAAAGGACTGTAGTATTTCTTCCACAATCTCCACTTTCCTCTACATATAACAATTCTCCAATAAAGTATAACCTGGTGAGCTGAACTTTAGATGCCATGTCAGCTAACTACCATTTATATCAAGAGTCTTTTCTTGGTTGAAAATAAGTATGGTATGATACAAAAGGAGAATTCAATTAGTGTCTTCATTAAGCAAGTGGAGAACTGGCAACATTTAGCAACATTTGTACTAACTCTGTATTAGCATCCCCACTTGCAGAAAGACTTTCCTTGTTTCTGTCACTACCAGACTAACATGCCTACTGCACCAATCACATATGGCTGGTTACAAGGAAAATCCTAATGCTTTAAAGGATTTTTTGAGCAATTATTCAGCTGTATGGTTTAATGGACTCTCCCCCTGCTCTGGAATCATAGTTTGTGTTTTTGAGCAGAACCAGGGTCATTTGCAACAGAAGTTGACAAAGTAGCCAGCTCCATGTCAACACCTTGTCTTGATTTAACTTTTCAGTTCCTGAATCTGTGGAAGAACGGGTAATGCACTAATGATGCAGTTTTGGAAAATCCTTGGAAAATTAGCTCCCTGGAAAATAAGATTCAGTTTTGGCTTGCTACATTGTTGAGCCAGTCAATTGCCCTCAAAAAGCAGAATCAGAATAAGATTCTCTTTCATGCTCTATGTATCTGGTTTATCCCAGCACTTCAATCAGAACACAAACACACTAGCTTAGTCAGGATCTTGAATCATGGTCCTTTGACCAAAGAAACTGCTTCTCCAAACTGGGGTTCATCTGTAATGGTGGACCACACATACAGATACCTTGTTTAGAAAAACATGGCAATACTAGAGAGCAGTTGCTGAGACACTGGGTACATCTTCACTACCCGCCGTATCGGCGGGTAGCAATCGATTTATCCGGGATCAATATATCGCGTCTCGCGCTCACCGTCGACTCCGGAACTCCACCAGAGCAAGCGGCGGTAGCACAGTCGACGGGGGAGCCGCGGCCGTCGATCCCGCGCCGTGTGGACCCCAGGTAATTCGATCCAAGATACTTCAACTTCAGCTATGCTATTCGCATAGCTAAAGTTGCGTATCTTGGATCGATCCTCCCCCCCCCCCCCCCCAGTGTAGACCAGCCCACTCACTCATAGCATTGTTGACACAGTTAGGTCAGTCTAACTACGTGTGGAAAATCCACAACCCTGAGCGACGTAGTTATACTGATATAAGTTGGTAGTGTAGACCAAGCCTTAACAAGGAAAAAATATCCAGCTTTTACCAGCACACAGGTTTAAACTAGAGAAAACTCATAACACAAAACATGGCTAGATCCCACCCTCCATCCCCTCCAGTATTTTTTCACCTCACTGAATCTAGTTAAAACTAAGGTCTTCATAATGAATCAGAGAAAATACTTAAATAATTTTGTTGATAAATTCGACATTAAAATATCAAGTGCATATGCAAGGTACACAAATTTAAGAGACTACTCCCCAAAATACAGAAGGTTGTAAACTATTTACTCATACATCAGTAGGAGAAATATGCACAGTATAGTTCTGCAGTGCCAAATCTGGGTCACCAGGCTGAACCAGATGTAAGGAATGTTGGAAGAAGAGCCAATTTACGAGAAGCAGTAACGCAAGAGATCATCATGTTTGGTTTGGTTTGCAGTTTAGTTACCAACAAAGAAAAATTGTACTTCCTTCTTCTAAATTGACTTCCATCCAAACCCTTTATATCACTAACTAATTAAGCTCCTCGGGTACAAGTTAAGTATTTATCCCCTTTATTAAAAAAAAAAAAAAAAAAAAGGGATAATGAATAACAGAAGGTTTAAGAGATTTGCCCAAGACATCTGGCAGGGCCAAGAATAAAATCCAGATAACCTAGCTCCAAATCCTCTTTTTCAACCAAAAGGTTGTCTTCTTCAACTACAGTTTTCTTCTTCTTTAATCATGTAGCGCACAAGCCACTAGGAAATGAGACCTAGACCCTTGGTTCCTTTCATATTATTATAATAGCACAAGTAAGGCCCTGTTATTACCTATCCAAAGCCATCTGATATCCAAGAAGGAACAGAAAAAGTCTAAGAAAAATCAGTGTTGCCAATTCATGATTTTATTGCAAGACTCGTAATATTTGCTGTTATACTTAAAGCTCTTGTTCCTGAAGACATGTGGTTATGTGATAATCTCAACTTTCGTTTAAATAAAACTAAGTTTCTAGTCCTCTTTGTTGCAGAGAAAAGCTTGAAAATGTAACTCGGAAAAGATGCACACAGCAGGCTCAAAACTAGAAAGCAAATGTAAAAAGAACTGTCAATTTTATTTTTAATTCATGATTTTAAAGACATGATTTTTGACTATTTGGAGTTGGCATTAAAAAAAGGGAACAAGTTTCTTTGCTTTTCTGCTCCTTGTTTTAAATGGTTAAAGCGAACAGCACTGGGCACTGCACACAGACTAAAAAGTTTACATTAGGAATGGCACTACATTCTACTATAGCTACATTTCCATTATTTATGTGCACCTGGGAGTCAAAGGTTAAAATCAATTCAGACAACCTGAAAACCAAGCCATGATCATAGTGCCCTGTGAGCGTCACACAGGTCAGTCACCCGCTCTTCCAGTAAGCTCCAACACCACCTAACCATGCATACTGCATACAAATCCACTTCTAAAGACAGAAATGTAATGAAGGGGAAACAAATCTCACTACTCTCATCTCCACCACTCCCAAAGCCTAGGCAGGCCCCACTCACAAGACACATTCTAACAGGGAACAAAGAAAAATCTCTACCAAGTTACACATAAGAAAACAAAATCCAGTATGCATCCAATGGCATGTAAACAAAAAAGGCTGTTAGATTTAAATCTGAGTTTCTAGCTACTGAATAGGTAGAAAAATGCTGCTCATTTGCTACTAACTTACGGTAGATAAAACCATTCCATTTCATTAAAAAAGCCCATTTTCTAAACTAGCAAAAAACATAGATCTCCTTTCCTTCAGTAAATACATTTTACATATAGAAAAACACAGAATCAAGACACATACACAGTATTTGAGCAGAAATAATGCAAAGCACTTTATCTTAATTTTGATCACAAATTGGTGAAGAAAAACAAATGCTAGAAAGAGGCATGAAGGCTCTAGGTAAGGCCTCGTCCACACTACATGGTTAAGCCAACATAAGCTGCCTTGCACCGACCCAGCTATGGAAGTGTCTTCACTTAAATTTGGCTCCCACTGACACAAGTGCCTCTCTTCGCTGATTTAGTGACACTACTTCCCCGAGCAGCATAGAGTCACAGTTGATGTAATTAGGTCGATGCAGACGCAGAGCAGACACTGCGTTGCTTACATCAACAGTTACTGGCTTTCAGGAGCCATTCCATAATGACCCACACTGATCATAAAATCAATACAAACGTTGCTGGTGAGGACACTCACCGTCAACACAAGGTGCTAAGTGTGCACACACAAGGGAAATAACTGCGGTGACTGTATATTGATATAAGTTAGGTCAACATAATTTTGTAATGTGGATATGGCCTAAGATCAAGCATAGGTGAAGAATGAGAAGAGTTAATTTACAGAGCACTAATGTAAAGAACTATTTCAATACCTAGGTCTGGTTTCTACACAGATATACATTGTTGGCACATGCAGCTTACGCATCTTGTTTAAAAACTTCAGCCTCACATTAATCAGAACCACCATCCCCATCAACCATCAACGTAAAATGCTTCGAATTTGTCTTCTAGATTTAACTAAAGAATAAAATCTTCAAAGAATTTGATGGCTAAGAACTGATGGGAAATTCCACGGTGGTACAATCTAGACCTTTTATAACTATTTAGCAAACAATATATCTGTATATTATACTGTCAATATGGTTCTGCTGGTGGCATATTTCTCTCTGAGCCAGCAAGTCCCTGCTCTATGCTCATATTCAATCCACTGAATTTCCTGAAGGGGATAAAGACTCAAAGGTTCAATAATTATCTTCAGATAAACCATGAGGTCTGGATGTCTTCAGTCCATCTTTCACAGCTGCAGAAATACAATTTTATGGAGATTACTTTTTAAAATAAAATAATCCCAGTGTCCAGCTCAATAACCCTTTTTTTAAATAAAACTGGTTCAAATGTAAGCAATCACAGGCAAGCTTTTGCCACATTCTGAGTATATAATGGCTACAACATTTGTCTACGTTGTCACCAGGCTAGCATTTACCTTCATAAAACAGGTATCTGACAGATGCAGAATGGTTTGCTAGAAAATATGGACTTCTGATTGCTGAACCGGTCCCTTCCTTAGACCTACTGGTTTGTTCTCCTCCCTTTCACCAGCACTGCAGAGTACCTCTGTTCTCTTGCACCCAACCCCCACTTCCTCATGTGCACACACATGCTCCAAGCATCTGAAGCTATAACTGTTTCCTTAGGGCTGCCTTTGTGTATGTGGCTTTCATACACATGAATGTATTTTTAGCTTTGGTTTTGTTCTTGGGCCAATGTAATAGTTTAACTCAGTGCAACTCAATATAGTCAGAAGAATTTGGAAGTAATGTTCAACTTACATGTTTCAATATTCTCCCAGCCTCCCACGAAAAAGAACAGAGCATTCAGAGGAAAGATTGAGAAGTTCAGGCCTGCAATGCTTTTAAAACTGCAACGCACAATGTCACAAAAGAGCAAATGATGTAACTGCTCATCTGAAGCTGGGAACAGCATTTTTATTAGATCTGTAGACTGGTGGTGGCTTTCCTCTTTTAAACTTTTTAGTGCCAGGATGGTTCCTCCCCACTCTCCATGCCATCTTTATGTTTCCATCATGGTTTGTCTCCTCCACTCTTCCCAATATCACTTTGATGAGGGAAGTGAGGAAAACCCATGTTCATGCTGATGCCTGCAACCTGCTCTAACTGAAAATGTTTCATGCTCATACACAACAGCACCAGTGAGTTTTAAGTCAAAAGATCAACATATTAGATGCTGAGTAAGTTAAATGGCTTGTACATGCGGTCCTGAATTATAATATGTCAATCACAAGATCAGACATCTGGGTCACTGAAAATTCCAAGCTAAGGTGAAGGATACAAGACATTTCTTCAGCATTTCCTGTAAATTACCGCTACATAGAATTGTAGGTCTGGAAGGAACTTCGAGAGGTCATCTAGTCTAGTTCCCTGCACTCATGGCAAGACTAAGTATTATCTAGACCATCCCTGACAGGTGTTTGTCCAACCTGTTCTTAAACATCTCTAATGACTGAGATTCCACAATCTCCTTAGGCAGTTTATTCCCATGCTTAATCACCCTGGAAATTAGGAAGTTTTTCCTAATGTCCAACCTAAACCAGCCTTGCTGCAATTTATGACCATTGCTTCTTGTCCTACCTTCAGAGATTAAGGAGAGCAATTTTTCTCGCTCCTCCTTGTAACAACTTTTCATGTACTTGAAAACTATTATGTCCCCCCTTGGGATTATCTTCTCCAGACTGAACAAATGCATTTTTTTCAATCTTCCCTCATAGGTCATGTTTTCTAGACATTAATAATTTTTGCTGCTCTTCTCTGGACTTTCTCCAATTTGTCCACATCTTTCCTGAAATGTGGCACCCAGAACTGGACACAATACTCCAGTTGAGGCTTAATCAGTGCGGAGTAGAGCGAAAGAATTACTTCTCGTGTCTTGCTTACAACACTCCTGCTAATACATCCCAGAATGATGATTGTTGCCCATAAAAAATCAGTGTTACACTTTCACTCATATTTCATTTGTGATCCACTACAACTCCCAGATCCCTTTCCGCAATACTCCTTCCTAGGCAGTCATTTCCCATTTTGTATGTGTGCAACTGATTGTTCCTTCCTAAGTGGAGTACTTTGCATTTGTCATTATTGACTTTCATCCTATTTATTTCAGACCATTTCTCCAATTTGTCCAGAGCATTTTGAATTTTAATCTTATCCTCCAAAGCACCAGCAACCCCTCCCAGCTTGGTATCGTCCACAAACTTTATAAGTGTACTCTCTCTACGCCTTTGTCTAAAAATCATTGATTAAAATATTGAACAGAACAAGACCAAAAACTGATCCCTATGGGACCCCACTCAATATGCCCTTCCAGCTTGACTGTAAACCACTGATAACCTACTTTCTGGGAACGGTTTTGCAACCAGTTTTGCAGACACCGTGTACGAGTTCCATCTAAATTGTATTTTCCTAGTTTGTTCATGAGAAGGTCATGCAAGACAGTATCAAAAGCCCAGATATTCCCAATCTACTGCCTTCCCTCTATCCAAAAGGCTTGTTACCCTGTGAAAGGAAGCTAACAGGTTGGTTTGACACAACTTATTCTTGATAAATCCATGCTATCAGTTATCACTTTATTGTCTTCTAGGTGTTTGCAAATTGATTACTTAACTATTTGCTCCATTATCTTTCTGGGTACTGAAGTTAAACTGGCTGGTCTGTAATTCCTCAGGCTGTCCTTATTTTCCTTTTTATAGATTGGCACTATATTTGCCCTTTTCCAGTCCTCTGGAATCTCTCCCATCATCCGTGACTTTTCGAAGATGATTGCTCAGGTATCTCCTCAGTCAGCTCCTCGAGTATTCTAGGATGTATTTCATCAGGTCCTGGTGACTTGAAGACTTCTATCTTGTCTAAGTAATTTTTAACTCGTTCATTTCCTATTTTAGCCTCTGATCCTACCTCATTTTTACTGCCATTCACTACTCGCTACTAACCTTTTTGGTGAAAACCGAAACAAAAAAAGTCATTTAGCGCCTCTGCCATTTCCACATTTTCTGTTACTGTTCCCCCACCTCTCCCCGCCCCCGCCCCCACTGAGTAATGGGCCTACCCTGTCTTTGGTCTTCCCCTTGCTTCTAACGTACTTCTAGAACGTCTTCTTGTTACCCTGTGTGTGTCTAGCTAGTTTAATCTCGTTTTGTGCCTTGTCCTTTCTACTGTAGTCCCCACATATTTGTGTTATTTATATTCATCCTTTGTAATTTGATCTAGTTTACACTTTTTGTACAACTCTTGAGTTTCAGATCATTGGCGCTCTCCTGGTTAAGCCAGGGTGGTTTCTTCCTATACTTCCTATCTTTACTATGCAGTGGGATAGTTTGCTCTTGTGCCCTTAAAAATGTCTCTTTGAAAAACTGTCAACTTTTTTGAACTGTTTTTCCCCTTAGACTTGCTTCCCATGGGATTTTACCTACCAACTCCCTGAGTTTGCTAAAGTCTGCCTTCTTGAAATCCATTATCTTTATTGTTTTGTTTTCCCTCCTACCATTCCTTAGAATCATGAACTCGACCATTTCATGATCACTTTCACCTCCGCTGCCTTCCACTTACAGATTCTCAACCAGTTCCTCCCTATTTGTCAAGATCAAATCTAGAACGGCCTCTCCCCTAGTAGCTTTCTCCACCTTCTGAAATAAAAAATTGTCTCCAATACATTCCAAGAACTTGTTGGATAATCTGTCCCTGCCGTATTTTCCCAGCAGAAGTCCCCCCCCAACACTACCAAGCCCTGTGCTTTGGATGATTTTGTTAGTTGTTTTAAAAAAGGCTCATCCACCTCTTCTTCCCAGTTAGGTGGTCTGTAGTAGACCCCTATAATGACATCATTCTTGTTTTTTACCTCTTATCTTTACCCAGAGACTTTCAACAAGTCTAATAGTACTTTATTATAACAACAGAAGCTAGAGGACTCAGAAGTACTGCGGAAAGGGCTGTAAAAATATATAGTAAAGTGAAAGATCCTGTCCTAAATGGTTTATAATTTAGGTTAATGATTAGAGCCAACAGGTGGATGAAATAAATGGATGAAGGTGAGGGAATGGGAAGACAAGGTAGTAAGTTTTCATGTAGACTTGTTGTGTGCACAAAGTAGTTCCCACCACTCACCACTTAACTGACAGTGTTCTGTAGGCTTCACAGCAGAACCAAGTCATAAGGAAAGATCTCACAGAGAATAAGGTAGAAGCTGTAGACTTTATGGAGGAGTTTGTCCCATGCGTAAGGGTCAGCATGGGAAAAAGCACAAAGGGGTTCATGGAAGAACTAGAACAGGCAGAGTAATCTGGAAGCACTAGTGGAACAAAGGTGGTAGCTGAAGATGTGATAATGCCTTAAAACTGAGAACAAGAAGTTTAAATTTGATGTAATAGAGAAAGGATTCCGAGGTGGAAGCAGCAAGCAAAAGGATGGTATTTTGAATGGAGTCCAGGTGGGCAAAACTGCAGTAGTCAAAACCAGAATGGAACATCAATGAGAATGAGGGTCTGAATAAGAGCTTCAGGAGTCCAGACATAGAGAAGGCTGAGTCTTGGAGATATTATGTAGGTAAATGTGGCCACATTTATCATTATTCCAGATAAAAATCACCCCTCTCTACAGAAATCCATCTCAATAAGCTATACAGATAAAAACACATTTATACCAGTGTAACTGCACCCATTTTAGGGGCAGCACCAACTTAACTATATCTATTTCTAAATCAATATAAGTAAATTGGTACAAAGACTGTGCTTAGACTGGTCTGAAGACTGATATGTAAACTGCTGACTTCCCATCTTATTCTTAAGATTCAGACTAGATGGATTTCAAACTACCCATTTCCTAGAGTTTAGTTTGCATCATGACATCTGTTTAAAGGTCAAAAGTTCTCTAAAATTGACATGCTTAGTCAGATTTCTTTGAAATTTGGTCTGCCTCAGGAGGATGCAGGGTAGGGTTAGTGACCTAAATCTGAGCCAGGGCTTCCAGAGATATAAACCCTGAAAAAATAGTCATAAAAAACACCAAAACATTGTAGGTGGAGATTTTTTGCCCAGAGCTAGAGATCAGATACAGGTCAAAATGGTCTCAGGGCAGGTCTACACTTAAAATGCTGCTTAACTGCACTGCTTAAGTGAAGACACTCCTATGCTGACAGGAGAGAGCTCTCCCATTGGCATAGTTAATCCACTTCACCAAGAGGTGATAGTTATGTCACCAGGTGAAGCTCTCCTGCCAACATACTGCTCTCGGGGGGTATATGCGCCAACTTAGGGAAACAGCTAGGGGATTTACATTCCCACCATTTTATAAGCTTCAAAGCTCAACTTTTGTAAGTGCTCTAATATGTGCATGAAAACAACATATCCAGTGGCACCTTAAAGACTAACAGATTTATTTGGGCATTAGCTTTCGTGGGTAAAAAACCTCACCTCTTCAGATGCATGGATCTGCATAGGTAGTATTTTCACTGAAGTGTTACAGCAGCACAGCTGCATCGGTGCCCTTACTCACAGCATACTACCTCAACCTACACATTCACTTAACTATCATTAAAGCATTAGAATCCTGTCATATTCCACCTGTTATGTGCCATATTGGAGCAGTGCTCAACGAGGGCAGAGTTAAGGGTGCATGGGAAACCTTAACTCTATTTCCTGGGTTTCAGAAGCTTGAGTTTTGCTCAGCTCAACATTCTACAAAGAGACAACATACCACCAAACAATCCTAATTCTGTATTAACATAATTTTTTACATTGAATTACACATGACTTGAGTTTGCGTACATTACTTCCAAACAGGAATCATGCAAGCTTAAAGAGCAACATATTTAGTGCAAATTACACACACACTTTCAATTAACTGAGTTTACTCTCAATTTAATTTATTCCTTTTATATCAGGTCACATTTAGCCTGTCCATTCCACTGCTCTGCTCCAGATGACAATATTTTCTTTTACTATAATCATGGACAGTAATCCCTTCATGGTAGTTATCCAATTTTGCCATGACTTTTAACTGATCTATTGACAATTAGTATTAAATTACTCTCCTCTGAATTGAATACAACTGTGATAGAATGGATCTCTAGTTATGCGAATTACTTTTAAAAAAGGAGTGATTTAATACTGAGGTTTATTCTAGTTAGATAGAAATATGCAGTTAGTGTAAGTGGAAAATAAGCCAGGGGTCTACATAAAACACATGTACAGAAAAGTTTTCTTCACCCCTTTTGCCACATTAATTCTTCCCAATACAACACACTACATCAAACACCCACAACTAGCTGTATTGTGAAGGGGTAATCTGATAAAGGGACGTATGGAGAAGGGCAAAGATGCACTACATAGTTTGTCATTTAGGGTAGATGTGGTAATGGTAAGGTGTGTACATGGGGGTGGAAAAGTAGAGGGCATGTACTGTTAGAAATCTTAATTCTTTATTTCCTTGTTCTGTTGGTTTGGGTCAATTTATTTTGAAGATGTTAGGAACGCTATGCACATATGCTTTTTGGGTACTAATTTGAGAGAGAGGGATATTGATTTTTGAGCCGGGGCAGGCAGGCAGAGAGATGGGGGTGGGGGGGAGAGAGAAAACTTGTTGCATGTCTGTTGACTACTTGACAGACCAGGGGAAAATTTGTGGGGAGGGACTGAGCTGTGTAATGGGTGTATTTTGCTCATACAGGAGACTAGGAAAAAATGTATCCATAGGAAATTTTCAAGTAAGTTTCTTCAAATAATACGGTCCAGAAATCTATTCGGTACTAAAGCATGTTTGAACTTGTGAGCAGAACCAGATGGGTCAGTCACAGGAAACAAGGGAATTCCCCAGTACCAGAAGTTCCCTCTGAGAAATTCCACAGCCAACATAATCCCATTCTACTTTCCTAAATTACAGATTGTGTTAACTATACTTTGAATAAAAGGTGCAGTAAATTTCCTACTACAGAGCATGGTGATAATTTCCCCCAAACAAAAAATACAACTGAATCTTTGAATATCAGTTTCCATTCCTATTCTGGATTATCTGGTTAACTCCCGGATCTGTGGACATTATTACCCGAAGAAAGGACATTTTCAAGGTATGCATAGGCAAATTTTACTGTTCTTTGTTGTGCTAAGGTCCACAGACCTCTAACAATGGAATTTTCAAAGAAGCGTGCCTCCAAGGTGAGAAAGCAGGATCATCCTTTAAATGTGGACAACCAAAATAAAGTAAACTATGTATCCTCTGTCTTCCCGGGGGCACTGAAGCATGGAGAAAGGTTCTGCCGAAAAATGGCATCATCTAAAGAATGGCTAACAAATATGTAGAATTGGGTCAATTTATGTACGGATGGCCACCTTGCAGATCTCAGAGTAGACAAACTTCTCTGTCCTCAGTCTGTCAGTGCTCTTACAGATTGGTCTTTGATGCTTGACAGAAGGAAAAAATATTTCCTGAGTTTATTTTGGGAATGAATGCTCTGATACTTGTTATGACAACTTGTCTGGATTAAAACTATAATAGTGGGTCTCATCCGAGCAAGCTCCCAACTTCATTAATTCATCTGACTGGAGACAGTAGCTATTGGGAAGGCTACTTTATTGGCTAGGCAACATGACACCTGCCACAGGAGTGCAATGGGGGTAGTGCTGTAAGGACCAGGATGAGTATCCCAAGTTGTGTTTATGCTTATGAGGCCAAATAAATAAATGGAGATATCCCACCTCCTAGAACTGGAAGGGACCTTGAAAGGTCATCGAGTCCAGCCCCCTGCCTTCACTAGCAGGACCAACTACTGATTTTGTCCCAGATCCCTAAGTGGCCCCCTCAAGGATTGAACTCACAACCCTGGGTTTAGCAGGCCAATGCTCAAACCACTGAGCTATCCCTGAAATCTAAAGAAGCATTTAATGCCTGGGTTTGAGCAAAATTTTATTTTCTTGAACATGATGATGATGATATACTACAGAGACCTTGTCCGGCTTTGCAAGAGATCATTAATTGCTTCACATCCTGGGACCTCATACATTGAGAGGACACAGAGCAAAGAGGTCAATCACCAGTCCACCATACTGATTTACAATGAATACTCTGCTTAATCTTACTTCTGCCATTTAAGCCTTAGTGTGCATCTTCCCCTTGATGGGCAGTGAACACACAGATAGGAAACTTGGCTCAGCCCAGGACAGGAGAAATTGATTTTCTTTCTAAAGTAAGGGTGATTATATTCTTGCTAATTCATTTATGAAAATCCCATCAGACACATTGGCTGTCACACCCAGAACAAGTCGGTTTCCACGAAAAGAAGAGGGCTCCAAGACCTTCCTAAATCATTGCGTTCCAGCAGGTAGATGCTCCGCGCTCTCGCTCTTTCTGCTAACCATTCCCTGGATTGAACTGGGACTTGAAGGAGCCCTCCCCATTATTCCCAGCTGGCATCTCACATTAAAAATCACAGGTAAATCCCTTAGAGAAATCTGATTCTCTGCATTCACCAGTGGAGGGAGGGGAGACTATCTAATTGGGCACCTGAGCTCTGCAAACAGATGAGATAGGGTGAGATATGGAAGGGATAACAGAAATTACTGGAGAAGGCTCACATGAACTCCAGTTCACTGGAGCATGTCCATGCATGAAATCAGCAGCATTCCCAATGGGCACCAATAAGAATTGGATTTTTGTTTTGGTGACATCATTTGTTCTTCTGTTAACAGTCTTCTGCAGAGAAACCTTGTACCTAATAGGATTCATCCTCAGCCCAGCCATATCTAAACCAGGACTCCACTAGTATACTAGCAAGGTCAGCAGCAGTGGAATTTTTTTTTCTAAAAAGCCCTTGTGCAGATAAGGGCCTCATCCTTACTGTCACCATGTCATCAGCTAACAAACTATCAGGTAGCCCCAGAATATTCTCTAGCACCCGGTAGCAAGAGGTTTCCAATGTAACACAGACAGGCTGAAGCCATGGCACATGGCTCCAATGATCTTTATGGTGGATTTAACATGGCTCAGAATTAGGACAGATTGAGTCCCACTCCCTCTTTTTAGGAACAAGAAGAATTTAACTGAGACACATTCGAATCTTTTGAGTAGGATGACTGCTTCCTTCTTGGTTTCTGAACTGCAAATGCCACAATCTTAGGACCACCATAGCTTCTCTAGAAAAACTGCTCTGTTCTGTCACACCCCAGTTTTCTACTTCTCCAAACCTAGCCTGAACAGGAGCAAATATAAATGAAAATTTCATATGAAGAGGAAGTTTATTTTTGGGGTTTTTTTTTTTTTTAGAAAACCTAATAAGCTTGAAATTGAAAATTATAAATAACGAGAAAACATTTAAATCAGTGGTTCTCAACCTGCGGCTCGATCAGCACAGAGCTGTGGCCCATGTGAAATCCTCGGCCGCTTTCCTCAACATTTGTACATGTGACCCAAGGTCTAGAACAGAAGTTGCCACCACCCACCACGAAGTCCCCTGCACTCAAGATTTTCACATTTAATCATCGCAGCAGGAGTAGCAAAATATATGGAACATCTTTGGCGAGGAATATGGGGAAGGCTGGGGGCTGGTCTACATTGGGAACTTACATGGGCACAGCTGCGTCACTCAGGGGCATGAAAAATACACACCCCTGATAGACTTAGCTATGCCAACCTAAAACAACTGGGTAGACAGCACTAGGTCAGAGGTTCTCAAACTGGCAGGCAGGACCCCCTTGGTGGGCACGGAATGTATTCAGGAGGCGAGGGGGCAGGTGAGAAGGCAGAGCAGAGAGTGGCAGCTGCTGACTGGACACCTAGCTCCAAAGGCAGCGGCACTGCCAGCAGCATCACAGAAGTAACGGTGGCATCGTACGGTATTGCCACCCATACTTCTGCACTGTTGCTGGAGGCAGTGCTGCTTCAGAGCTGGGTGGCTGGAAAGCTATATAATATATACTTAAATGGCTCTGTTTGAATCAATGCCTTACTGTTTTTAATATTTAGTGAGAGTTGCATGTAGATCTTTTAAAATTGGTATATATACTTGTGTGACGGGAGGAAGGAGGGACCGAATGTAAACTACTACAGACACACAGAAGGGGGGAAGGAGGGTGATCAAATAATTTTAAGAACCACTGTACTAGATAAACAGAAGAATTCTTCAGTTGACCTAGCTACCACCTTTCATGGGGGTGGATTACCTACGCCCATGGGAGAACCCCTCCTGTTAGCATATACAGTGTCCACACTGAAGTGCTACAGTCGCACAGCTATAGCATCTTCAGTATAGACATACCCTGGATAACTAACCAATCTTGCTAAAGCTATTTGTATACTAAAGCAGTAATCACAGCAGTATTGCTGAAGACAATGTCTCCCACTCTGTTCATTTGATTAAGCCTCCACTGGAACCACAGTTTGAAATCTTGTTTAAAACCCATGGTCTGCAAGCTTAACATTGCAGACTGAAAATATATGGAGGTGAGGAAGAAGAGGGAAATACAAAATGAAATAATCCTCAAAGTTCCAAGAATAATATTTTACCCATCACAAAGTGAGAGAATACATTACACATTTTAAGTAAGCAAGAAAGCAAGAAAAATGCATGTAAAGTACAAATATGAACGGCTCTCTGGTTTTCTCAAATTGACTTGACAGGAAGGGATTTTTGCTTTTGGAATAGGGACATATATCTGGATAAAAATTTAGACAAACATTTTCAAAACTAAAATCCTATTCCATCAGGAAGTTTTCTTACCCTGTTACCAAGAAGAGCGTAAGAACATAGGAACGGCCATACTGGGTCAGACCAAAGGTCCATCTAGCTCAGTATCCTGTCTTCCAACAGTGGCCAATGACAGGTGCCCCAGAGGGAATGAACAGAACAGGTAATCATCAAGTGATCCATCCCGTCACCCATTCCCAGCTTCTGGCAAACAGAGGCTAGGGACACCATCCCTGCCCAACCTGGCTAATAGCCATTGATGGACTTATCCTCCATGAATTTATCTAGTTCTTTTTTGAACCCTGTTATAGTCTTGGCCTTCACAACATCCTCTGGCAAGGAGTTCCACAGGTTGACTGTGTGTTGTGTGAAGAAATACTTCCTTTTGTTTGTTTTAACCCTACTGCCTATTAATTTCATTTGGTGGCCCCTAGTTCTTATCTTTTAAGACACAAAAACAAAGCAGAATCAGCATTGGTCCATTTTAGGTGTTGTTCAAACAGAAGAGAAGATTCCAGACCTTCTCTCAACTTGTAGTTGAAGAAATAAAACAAAACATAGTTCTGTGCTTATGTAACAACATTGCATACTATACATCAGCAGACCTTTACATGTTTTACAAAAGGGGACTGGGGGTTATCTCCATTTTACAACAAAGGAAGGAACAGACAGGTTAAGTGATTTGCCTAAGATCATCCAGACAATCAGCTGCGAAATCAGTAACAGAACCTCAATCACCTACATTTAAAAAACTTGTGGCAAGAGCAAACGTTTGCTCAATAATATACAAAACATGCATCCCACTCAACTAATGTGGCAATGTAGCCTGCCTCAAAACAAAAACCTCTACGTTATAGCAAATACGTTCTCACCATACAAAATTGTACCAATCGTTCAGTAAGACTAACTCCCAGAGAACTATCAGTATTTCTTAACTGACTAGTATAAAGTTCTCTGCTATAGTCTGCATGTAATTATTGTTTTCAATGCCTGCCTGAAAAGTCAAACTTTATTAGATTATATTAAGACAGTATACAAATAACGAAACCTAATTGCACTCTTTGTTCCACACTTTGATCTTACCTGTATTAAACATTCATTGACATTTTAAGAATGACTGTATAGTCTATATGCCTATTACATGGTGTCATGGTCTGACTTGCTTCTGAACACAGGAGCTAAGTTTTCATTACAATAAGGGTCACACAGGGAAACTTGCCTTTTGAGAGCTCTCCTGTTTGCAATTATATTCCGATCCTAAAAGTGGTTTGACAGGTTTTACTTTAAATTAAATACCATTTGACACTGAACTTAATTATCTAGTAACTAGCTCCCTGCTCCAGGGTGCACTTTAACCTTTATTAAACAGAACTGGACATCTGATGACCTTACAGGTGGCAAACCATCAATTAAATCCTCTTCTGTGCAATTGCCCATTTTAGACGTAGCACCATTCTGCAAAATCCTTACAGAGACACAAATGCTATACTCTATAAACAGGGTCCTGCGTACTCCATGGCAACAAGCCCTAAATCCTGCATCATCAATAATGTATTCTATTAATATAAAATATCCTCAAATCCCACCCACAAACATAGCCCATTGCAGAAAATACTCAGCTTTGTAAAATTAAATGGTTTATGATTTTTAGGAGAGCTTTTTCCACTATGGTCTCCAGGTGGCCCAGCTCTCCTTACTCAGCCTCAGTTCCTGTGATGTCATCTCAGTAGAACTGAGACACAAAACCAAAATGTTGGCTGTCTAGCTACAGCAAAATGGTAAATTCCACTGCACAAATGCTGAATTATGTGACATGAAAAAAAAAAAAAAAAGAGGCACGTTTCACAGCCCCAGAATCACAGAGTCCACAGGGCCCAGATTCAGACAAAGAATCAGTTTGCATCTCCTAGAGCTATTGTTTCAAGCTATCTGCAGGCTCAGTAGTTGTCTACCCTCTGTTCACATTTTCAAGGTTCTCTCTACAACCAAAAGGGCTAAAAGCAAATTTTAAAAGTTGAAATTCTGAAGCAAGGGGTGAACTTTGTTGTACTGCAGAAATACATGAGGCCCTGCCTATAAAAAAAAGTTACAACTTATTTAAATACTTTTTATTAACACATTCACAGTCACCTATAAACCACTGTAGTATTAGAAAGAAAACAATTTTATAACCAAATACATTAATCATGACCAGGGAAATCTGAAGTCATTTAAGGTATTTTTCTGAAGACACAAATAAAACAATGTTGACGGGACTAGTCAGCTCACTTTCTATTTATATGTTTTGGCCACTCTTGCAAATACTCCTCTATGAATATGGTTTTCAAGATGTGTACAGGAAAAAAAATAGAAGTACTGCTCTAAATAGAACTTCTCTTCAATAAACTATGGAAGGTGTGCCAAGTGAGGAAGGGACACAAGATTAGAATGCACTTAGTATTTACAAAAAGAACAGGAGTACTTGTGGCACCTTAGAGACTAACGAATTTATTTGAGCATAAGTTTTCGTGGGCTAAAGCCCACCTCATCGGATGCATAGAATGGAACACACAGCAAGAAGATATTTATACATACAGAGAACATGAAAAGGTGGAAGTAGCCATACCAACTGTAAGAGGCCAATCAATTGAGATGAGCTATCATCAGCAGGAGAAAAAAACTTTTGAAATGATAATCAAGATGGCCCATAGAAGGTGTGAGGATACTTAACATGGGGAAATAGATTCAATTAGTATTTAGTATTTACATTACAGGATACAAAATAGAAAAAAACTTTTTAAAGTGGCCTGCAACATGGGGGGGAGGAGGTGGAGAACGGATTGATGCCCTTTATGATGTACAAGCTTGATTATATCTTCCTTTCCGGCCCTCCTCAACAAAAAAAAAAAAAACAGTGTTCTACTTCTTTTCTATTTCTCTGAACATATCAGGATTATTAAGTCTGGTCTTCCCATATTTTACCAAAGGCCACGCCCCATACTTAAAACATACACCAGCATAGCTTAGGTCTCTTGGTGAAATGGTATAAACCATACCAGCAAAACATTTTTTAAGCCAATATACATTTCATATACACTAGAAGGGTTTGCCAGAATAGTTGTTCCAGCAAAACTTTTCTAGTGTAGATGAGATCATAGTTATCCCTCCAGTCACATGGGGATGGCTACTATAGTACAGGATGCAACTAAGGTGAAAATGAAAACAAATGGTAAGATGTATATTAAGAGGAGGAGCTGAAATCAGGTGATACGAACTTTTGAAAGATAGTGACCCACAGACCTATTTCTGCTAAAAAACTAGTTACCCATTTTAGACACAAAGTTGTGCTGCTTTCTGAATTAATTGTTCTGATTGCACACAAAAGTTAGTTCATGAAGTAAACTCCAAATGTTTTAAATTCTAACTAGCAACATTTCCTTCATGGGTCATTTTTAAAGTACACAATGTCTTGGGTAAATAAAGAGAGACATTAAAAGCACAGAGACAGCACTGGGCATGGCTATTCTTGCCAACAGTTTCTACTGCCAAAATATTGAAACAAGGTGTTGCAATAAAATGACTCCAAAACAGGGCACGTACATTGCAAAACTCAACCTCCAAATGCATAGGTGGAGATTGCAGTGCATCATAAATTACAAGTCATATTAATATTAACTTACTTACACGATTTCTTGTCAATGCATGGAACTACCAATACTTTAAAATAGGATTGCAAATGTCTTTTTTTTACATCAAAAGAATAATTCTGAGGAAGCGTGTGCACATCCCGGAGGGGTGGGGGGGATAGGGAATATAGGTTTTTAGTGTCAAGAGACTGGTATTTTGATATAACAAAGCCTGAAATCTTTCACACTGATGGTTCATCTAATACCTGCACTGGCCTCAAGCTGGTATTCCATTTCTAGCTCAGCTACCTCAGAGATCCAAGTTCTCTAAGGTACCCACCACCAGGGATTGGTTGTGTTGAGGTTATCAGGAACACAGCATCTTTTTCTTTTCTACCTTAGGCCAAATTAAATAAAATCCCAAGTAAGATTTAAGCAGACAGAGCTCGATTACATTATACAAAAAGCATAGCTAGCTACGCTCTAAGCTTAGTTGCAGAGGGGGAAACCGTGACTCATCTTGCACAGCAGTACACCATAGTCCCGGTTTGGGAAGAAAAGAAGCCACTGCAGAATTGTTACATTCTCCTGTTGAGGATGGAGGGGGCGAAGCTCTGTGTCCCACACTAGCTAGCACAGCTATACTCGTATGCTGGGAAAGTACACTAAACCACGTATTGATCCAACAAAGGGTACTTCCATCTCACAGCAAGAGAATGGGAAGAATGACGACTACAAACGCTCAATCTGCTTCCTGGTCTGCTCCAACACAACAATACAGAAGGGACTATGAGAGGTCACCTGCACTGAGGCAGGACCATATATACCTAGACCCTCCTTGACAGATGTTTGCGTAACCTGTTATTAAAAACCTCCTGTGACAGGAATTCCAACCCTCACCCCCACCCCCCGGAAGCATATTCCAGTGCTTAACTGTCCTTGTAGTTAGAACGTTTTCCCCCCCAATATCTAACCTAATTCAAATCTTTTTGTCCTAAATTCAGCAGGTATGGAAAACAATTGATCACTGTTCTCTTCATAACAGCTCTTAACATATTTGAAGACTTATCAGGTCCCCCCTCAGTCATCTTTTCTCAAAACTAAAGATCCAATTTTTTTAAAAATTGGGTTTCTTCATAGGTCATGTTTACTAAATCTTTCCTCATTCATGTTGGTATCCTCTGGATACTCTCCAATTTGTCCACATCTTTCTTAAAACTGTGGCACCCAAAACTGGACATAATGCTCCAGCTGAGGAGGATTCAGCAATGCTTTGAGCAGAACAATTACCTGTGTCTTGGATACAAACATTTCTGTTAATACGTTCTAAAATATTAGCTTTTCACAACTGCATCACATTGTTGCCTCATTCAATTTGTGATGCACTACAGCGCCCAGATCCTTTACAGCAGCTCTACCGCCTAGCCAGTTAATCCCCATTTAGTAGTTGTGAATTTGATTTTTCCTTCCAGAGTGAAGTACTTTGTACTTGTCTTTACTGAATTTCATTTTGTTGATTTTAGACCAATGCTGCAATATGTCCTTTTGAATTCTAATCCCGTCCTCCAAAGTGCTTGCTCTCAACTTATTGTCATCTGTAAATTTTACAAGCATATTCTTGGCTCGATTATCCAGTCATTAATGAAAAATATTTACTAGTACTGGACCCACGACAGAATCGGTGAGGAACCCCACTAAATAAGTCTCCCCAGTTGGACAGCAAACCATTGATAACTCTGAGTATCATCTTTCAACCAGTTGTGCACCCAATTTATAGTAAATATAGTAATAGTAATTTATAGACCACATTTCCCTGGTTCGCTTATGAGACTGTCATGGGGGACTGTGTCAAAAGCGGTAATAAAAATCAAGATATATCATGTCTAGAGGGTCTCCCCTTGTCCAGCAACCCTCTCAAAGAAAGAAATTAGGTTGGTCTGGCATGATTTGTTCTTGACAAATCCATGCTGGCTATTCCTTATAATCCTATTACCCTCTAGGCTCTTACAAAAGGATTGTTTAATCATTTCTTCCAGTATCTTTCCAGTATTAAAGTTAGGCTAACTGGTCTATAACTTCCTGGGTCCTCTTTGTTCCTCCTTTGAAAACTAGGCAAACATAGTACTTTTCTCCTGTCCTTTGGGACATCACCCATCCTCCATGAGTTCTCAAAGATAATCACTAATGGTTCCAAGATTGCTTTAGCCTGTTCCTTAAGTACCGTAGGGTGAATTCTATCAGGCCCTGCTCACTTGAATAAAACCACCTTATCTAAATATTCTTTAACACAATCTCTCTCTATTTTGGTTTGCATTCCTTCCACCTTGTTGTTAATATTAATTGTGTTAAGTATCTGGTCTCAATTTACCTCTTTAGTGAAAACTGAAACAAAACAGGCATTAAACACCTCAGCTTTCCTGACGTCATCCATTATTATCTCTCCTTCCCCATTAAGCAGAGGACCTACACTTTCCTTCATCTTTCTCTTGATCCTAATGTATTTACAGAACCTCTTATTCCCTTTTATGTCCCTTGCTAGGTGTAACTCGTGCTGTCCCTACATGCTTGTGCTATTTTTTGTACTCATCCTTAACTATTTCTTCATGTTTCCATTTTTTTTTTTTTTTGAGTGGGGGGGGGAGGGGTTCGGTTTTGATTTTCAGGTAATTGAAAAGCTCCTGCTGGAGCCATATTGGCTTCTTGCTATTGTTCCTATCTTTCCTTCGCATCAGGATAGCTTGCCTGTGGCAAGGCCATGATTCATCCAGAGTAGGAATTATGCCAGATGAAAGAATGAATGTATTTGAAATTACTCTCATGCTGTTACCAGACTCTATTTAAAAAAAAAAAAAAAATGAATCAGTGAAAGAATCAAGCCTGCTACTTGAAACATACCTACTTAGTCCAGTGGTTGACAGCACATCTTGGGTGGTGGTGGGGGGGGGAAAAAGGGTGGGCGCGGGGGCGGGGGGTTTCCGCATAATTTAGCATGTGGTCCTTGTTTATCTCAACTAGTTCTTGTGTCTTGAAGTGTAAATTCATCACAGCTTGTACAAATTCACGTATTAATGTGATCTCTTAACATTCAAGGCCTATTACATGCTATGATAGAGTCCAAACCAAAATTCAAACATTGAGAAGTGATCACTGTTTATTGTTATATTCATAACCAGTAGTGGCCCAGAGGCCTCAAATCAGGATACAGCAAGACATTTCATACCCTAAAGAGCTCAGTCTTTAATTTTTCTCCATACAGGTCCACTTCAGCAGCTAATGGGAGCTATCTGGTTTCCTGAAATCCTAGTGTCTTCAACAAGGCTAAAATTTCTAAATCTCAACTTTTATAGCTTGTTTTTGGTTATCAGAACAGTTATTGCTTGTACTTAACATGTCTGCATACAGATGGACAAAAATATCTACTTAACACGTCCAAAAAAAAAATCAAGAAAAAGTGGATTTTTCCAATATGAAAAATACAATTAGCTCCTCTCAGCCCATAAATCCACAGACACACCTTTCCTAGAAAAGGCCATCTTTGTAACCACAAGCTCTGAACTCTGCCTTATTTTTTCATTTAAGGAAGAGAAAGACCTTGGCTACACTTGCGAGTTACAGCGCTGTAAAGCCTCCCCCAGCGCTGTAACTCACTCCCCCGTCCACACTGGCAAGGCATTTGCAGTGCTGTATCTCCGTGGTTGCAGCTCTGCATGTACTCCACCTCCCTGAGAGGAATAGCAGGTATTGCGCTGCCACTGCAGCGCCACTGTGGCCGCCCAATGCGCTGTGAATGGCCTCCAGAATTATTCGGCAGTATCCCACAATGCCTGTTCTAGCCACTCTGGTCATCAGTTCAAACTCTACTGCCCTGGCCTCAGGTAACCAACCATGTGACCGACCCTTTACATTCCCCAGGAATTTTAAAAATCCCCTTCCTGTTTGCTCAGCCCGGCGTGGCGTGGCGTGCTATCAGCGAATCTTTCCAGGTGACCATGTCTCCATGCGCCAAGCGAGCCCCAGCATGGAGCAATGGCAAGTTGCTGGACTTCATCAGTGTTTGGGGGGAGGAAGCTGTACAGTCCCAGCTGCGCTCCAGCCGTAGGAATTACGATACCTTCGGGAAGGTATCAAAGGACATGATGGAAAGGAGCCATGACCGGGATGCCCTGCAGTGCAGGATTAAAGTGACGGAGCTGCGGAGTGCCTACCGCAAAGCCTGCGACGCAAACAGCCGCTCGGGTGCTCCTCCCGCGACCTGCCGATTCTATAAAGAGCTGGATGCGATACTTGGGGTTAACCCCACCTCCACTCCAAGCACCACCATGGACACTTCAGAGCCGGTGTGGGGGGGAAGGAGGAAGAGGAGGAGGAAAACGGGAGTGATGGTGGTGGGCCGGATAGAGACACCCCAGAATCCCTGGAGCCATGCAGCCAGGAGCTCTTCTCGAGCCAGGAGGAAGATAGCCAGTTGCAACAGCCAGTACTTGGTGAAGGACAAACAGAAGAGCAGGTTCCAGGTAAGCGTTTTTTTTTCGGGAAGGAATTTTTTCGGTGTGGGCTCTTCAGGAGAGGAAGGTTCAGCATACATGCCTAGATGCGGAATAGTGCATTGATGTGGTTTATCACATCGCGGTAATCGGCCTCGGTAATCTCCTTGAATGTCTCATCCAGAACGTGTGCAATGCGCTTGCGCAGGTTTATCGTGAGAGCCGCCGTGGTCCTTGTCCCAGCCAGGCTAACGTGTCCGCGCCACTGTGCTGCGAGGGGTGGAGGAACCATTGCTGCACACAGGCAAGCTGCATATGGGCCAGGGCGGAAGCCGCATTGCAGTTCAAGACCCTCCCTTGCTTCCCAGGTCACACACAGCAGCGAGATATCGTCCAGGACGAACTCCTGTGGAAAATGTTGGGACAGTGTTCAGTGTAGGTGCCCCCTGAAGCTGTTGGCTCTCCCCAAGGCACAGAAACCCAGAGAACAGTTCAGCCCTGAAACAATCAGTCCCCCTTACTCACCATTTTGTGGCACCCATGGGATATGTGCGCTCTGTTTCGGATGGGAAAATTATGTTATTGTGTAGACCCTGTGTGTTTTCTACTCCTTAAGTGCGGGGGGAATCATTACTCTGTCTGGTATAAACAATGCTGCCTCTGTTAAATGTTGCATTTTGCCTATACAGCTACATCAACCTTGAGACCTCAGCCGTCCCTCTTATTGCCTGCTCAGAGAAAGCAAAGAAGACATGCTGCAAGAAGTGATGCGGCAATCTATTAAAGAGAATGAGAAAGCACAGAACTGGGGGGAGAGAGAAAGCAGGATCCGCCAGGAAAACGCAGCGCACCGGCGGCAAAGCACCACGCACCGGCAGCAAAGCACTGATAGGCTCATAAGCATCCTGGAGCGCCAAGCAGACGCTATCCAGGAGCTCGTAGCCATGCAGAAAGAGGAGTACTGAAAACGCAAATGCCACCCCCCCCCCACAGACCTTGTCCCAAAACTCTTTCCGTTGTGCCCTGTCACCTCCAACCCACTTTCCCCAACTTCCGTGTTCTTCATGCCACCCGCTGCCTCTAACTCCAGTATCTTCACCACCCAGCCCGGAAAACCACAACCCTTACCCTCTGCACTCAGCCCCCATCACCATGCAGTATAGCTATCCTGCAGTGCAGCACTCACTGCACAGCACACCAGACAGAACATATACGAATCTGTGATTGTACTGTTCCCCACTCCACCCCCTTGTTTCTTTTCAATAAATATTTTTTTTCTTTTGAATAAATGTATTTTTTGGCTTTGAAAACATTCTTTATTATTGCATAAAGTAAAAGACTCCTTAGCCCAGGAAATAAACAGACACTGCATGTCTGCTTAGCAAACACGGATTCCTAAAGATTGGAACTACTGCACTTCACTCCCGTGCAGGGGACCAGATATCACTGCTGGTTTTCAGCCTCAAATTACTCCCTCAAGGCATCCCTAATCCTTGCAGCCCCGCACTGGGCCCCTGTAATAGCCCTGCTCTCTGGCTGTGCAAATTCAGCCTCCAGGTGTTGAACCTCAGAGGTCCATGCCCGAGTGAAGCTTTTACCCTTCCCTTCACAAATATTATGGAGGGCACAGCACGTGGATATAACTGCAAGGATGCTGTTTTCGGCCAAGTCCAGCTTCCCATACAGAGATCGCCAGCGGCCCTTTAAACGGCCAAAGGCACACTCCACAGTCATTCGGCACTGGCTCAGCCTGTAGTTGAACCGTTCCTTGCTGCTGTCAAGGCTCCCTGTGTAGGGTTTCATGAACCACGGCATTAATGGGTAAGCGGGATCTCCAAGGATCACAATGGGCATTTCAACTTCCCCTACTGTGATCTTCCGCTCTGGGAAAAAAGTCCTGGCCTGCATCTTCCTGAACAGCCAAGTGTTCCGAAAGATGCGTGCGTCATGCGCCTTTCCGGGCCAGCCTGTGTTAATGTCATTGAAACGCCCACGGTGATCCACAAGCGCCTGGAGAACCATAGAGAAATACCCCTTCCGATTAACGTACTCGGATCCTAGGTGGGGTGGTGCCAGAATAGGAATGTGCGTCCCATCTATCGCCCCTCCACAGTTAGGGAACCCCATTTGTGCAAAGCCATCCACTATTTCCTGCACGTTACCCAGAGTCACGGTTCTTCTGAGTAGGATGCGATTAATGGCCTTGCAAACTTGCATCAACACGATTCCAACTGTCGACTTTCCCACTCCAAACTGGTTTGCGACAGACTGGTAGCTGTCTGGAGTTGCCAGCTTCCAGATTGCAATAGCCACCCGCTTCTCCACTGGCAGGGCAGCTCTCAATCTAGTGTCCTTGCGCCTCAGGGTGGGGGTGAGCTCCTCACACAGTCCCATGAAAGTGGCTTTTCTCATCCGAAAGTTCTGCAGCCACTGCTCGTCATCCCAGACTTCCATGACGATGTGATCCCACCACTCGGTACTTGTTTCCCGAGCCCAAAAGCAGCGTTCCACGGTGCTGAGCATGTCCGTGAATGCCACAAGCAATTTCGTGTCGTACGCATTACGCGGCTCGATAGCATCATCTGACTCCTCACTCTCACTGTCACTTTGGATCTTAAGGAATAGTTCGACAACCAAACGTGACATGCTGGCGAGATAAGTCAGCATATGCCTCCGCAGTTTGGATTCCATTTCCTGCAGACAGATCGCGCTGCACAGAAACCGTTGAAAGATGGTGCCCAAGGTGACCGGAAACAAAGGGATTTCTGGGATGCGAAGCGATGCATCACGGGGCGTTGGGACAGGACCCAGAATGCCCCGCACCCACACCCCCTTCCCACAACCCACAGCACCAGAATGGGAAAAGGTGCTCTGTGGGATAGCTGCCCATAATGCACTGCTCCCAATAGCGCTGCAATTGCCGCAAATGTGGCCACGACAGTGCGCTGGGCAGCTGTCAGTGTGGACAGACTGCAGCGCTTTCCCTATTCAGCTGCACAAAGCCAGGTTTAACTCACAGCGCTTTACATCCGCAAGTGTAGCCAAAGCCAGAGACTTCATGGAATGTCTTAAGCGCCTTTAAAACTTGACTAAGTACTGTCTTCAGTTCACTCTGCACTGTTTTGGCCACATCAGAGTCATCAGTACCCAGGGATTTTTTTGTACAACAACAACAACCACCACCACCACCACCACCACCACATCTTTGATATTTCTTTTCAGTTTAACTGTGTCATTTGTGCAATACACTTAGCCGTAGGAAGTCCTCAGTCTTCCAGGTAGGTATTTGTCTAAAATGAATACATTTACTTTGGTTGTTCACTTTTTTCTGTGAAATGTCCCAACAGAGCAGATAAAAACTGATGGGTTTTATTTATTTAAATTGGGTTATTTAAATTAAAGATGGGTTTTTTTAATTAATCTATTTAAAATTAAATTTTAAATCGACAACCTATGTTAAGGCCTAAACTTATATTAAATTAATTTAAATGTAATACAAAAAAAAAATTTTAAGCAGTACATATCTGCTGCCAAATTTTAAAGAAAGTCAAACCACTGAACTAGTGGAAGTCACTGGCTAAGCATCTGGAATAGGAGTACATGGTGGCCAGAAACAATTAATTCAATTCACTAACTACAGAAAATACTTCCTTTTTTAAAAAAAAATAAATTAGCTAGTTTACAATGAAAATCGCTTTTGAAAAACTTTTTAAAGTATCCAACACACATTCAGTAGACGTACTGAATAAACTCATTTATAATACTGTTTTTGTCCATTTTTAATTTATTTGAATTTCCATCCAAATAGAACTTGACAAAAACCATAAGAAGAAATTAATTTAGTAAATAAGAAATGCATCATTCACCATTTACTAACGTAATAAAAAATGTTAAAATTAGGAATCTCAATAAGTAAATTAAGTTATGCAATTGCTTAAATAAATACATAGACATACAGTGCATCCTCATAGTTAGCAAAAAGAAGCACCCAATTTACTGTAAAGGCTACATTTAGTTGCAAATCAACATGCTTTAATGGTTACCAACAAACTAATGACAATCAATCTTTCTTTATGAAAATTACTAAAAAGCACAAGTGCAAAACACAATTAAGGTTGATTATTTAAATCCAGGTTTCCTGCTTGCTGATGCAAATCATGATTTGAGTCCCTTTGATTTAAACCAACCCATCCTGATTCCTGAAGTGAGTAACCGCATTGAGTGAATATCTCCAATGACTTTCAACTGGACTGCAAATCTCTTGCAGCTTTGAGCTTGTGTCAAAATCTGAATGACACCAAAAAACCTGTCTTCAAGTACGCTGTATCACTGGATTACCGTTTTTGTGGTTGTACAATGCCTAGCACAATGGGGCCCAAATCACAATGGGGCTGGGACCTCTAGATGCTAGTGTAATGCAAGTTATTAATAAAATTGGAGAAGATACCCAGAATTAAAAGCAGCAATACATACGCATTCTCACTGCCACCAGTCTCAGGGGGTGGAAGAGAAGAGAAGAGTAGGGGAAATTAGAATTGCTTCAGGGGTCAGAGACTCCACTCATTTCTGTATCCAATTATGCCACTTGCTAGAGTATGGGGTTGGGAAACAGATCTGAGACAGCTCCATCTGACTAGCTAATTGGCCGAAGTAATGAGCTGAGGCAAAGCAGACATCACTACTCAGTAAATCTTATTCCAGATGCTGGGTGCTACTCTTCTGCTTGGGAGAATGAAAATTGCAGGTGGATTTAAAGCTTGTCAATTGTTCAGTCACCTAGTCAATTTAAAATCCTGAACTGTGTGTAAAAATAAAGCACAACTCTAACAACATTAACAAAACCAGAATATAGGTACCAGAATTTAGTGCCGTAATAATTCCAGAGGGGGAGTCTAAAACGGAAGAACCAAGTCACGGGAGTATCTTCAAAGTCAGTCATAAAAAGGCCAACTGGTCCCATACTTGTTTCTACCAAGGAGCCCATCCTGTTCCACCAGAGAAATGTTAGTCATTTCAGACAGCCATTTCACATGTGTTGGACATGCTGTTTTCTCTATTCCCTCCATGTAACCCTTTTGATTGCAGTCAAATCACTTCTCTCTGGCCCCTGGGAAGAGGGGGGGGAAGTGGTGAGATGGCTCCGCGCACTGCCCCCAGCACTGCCCCCGCAGCTCCCACTGGTTGGGAGCTGCAGGGTGGCACTTGCTGGCGCAGGCAGCGCCCGGAGACCCGCTTCCCCCCTCCTCCTAAGGGGCCGCTGAGACATGCCAGCAGCCAGCCACTTCCGGGAGCAGCGTGGGGCCACGGCAGGCAGAGCCCCACTGCGCCACCAGCTGGGAGCTGCCTGTGGTAAGTGCCTCCCATCCGGAGCCTGCACCTCGCACCCCCTCTTACGCCCCAGCCCAGAGCCCCCTCCTGCACCAGCTCTGAACCCGCACCCAAACTCTCTCCCAGAGTCCACACCCCTCACCCTCTCCTGCACCCCTAAGGCAGGGCCTCAGGGAAGGGAAGGGGCAGATCCTGAGTTCATCTTAAATTCAAAAAGTGATCTTCTGCATAAAAAGGTTGGAGACCATTGATCTAGATAGATACATTAATACCAAAAACATTTACCGGGGAGAAAATAAATAAATAAATATAGATATATAATTCTCTTGTATACTCTTTACCAGCTGGAGATTAGACACTGCTGGAGCATTAACATCAGATGGCTATCTGAAGAGGACTTTTTAAAATCAGATGGATCTTGTGTTAAGGAAACAATTTCAGTTACCCCAAAGCTGCTCTAATGAGATAACTGCTTCTATTACTGTGATTTTGTCCTTTTTGGCTTTATGGTGTGCCACAACGAAACTCGAAGGAAAAAAACTGGATTTTGGATGCAACATTCCAAAAATTATCTTTAATCTTCTTTGGAAAATAGAACTTAAGACCTAAAAATCAAATATATTAAAAAAATAAACAAAAAAAACCACACACCACAAAAAAGGTTTTTGACAAAGAATTTACATTGCAGATTTTTCCTTGGAAAACAGAGTAAAGCCAACTTCAGAATCTAAAATTCTAGTCTAGAATAGGGTTACCATACATCTGGATTTCTCCGGACATGTCCGGCTTTTTGGTCCTCAAAACCCCATCCAGGGGGAATTTTCAAAAAGCCAAACATGTCCGGGGAAACAGGGAGGCATAAGCCAGGGTCCGCCTGGCCCCAACACGACCCACCGGATCCGCAGCGCAGCCCAGCCGCCCCGGCTATATTATAGCGAGCTCGGGCGGGGGGAGGGAGGGCGCAGCCGCAGAAGGCAGCGGAGGGGCTGCTGCTGCCCCTGCACGCCCGGCGGACCGCATGCCCCAGCCGAGCCCGCAGGACCACAGGGAGGCCGGGCCCAGCCAGCGGCTCAGGCTTCACTCGTGGACGGGGGCCACTGGGGGACCAGCCACTGGGGGCCCCTTCCTACGGCCCCAGTGCTGCGGGAGCTGTTTTCCAGCAGGGACAGACAGGCCGGGGAACATGCTCAGCGGTGGCAGGAAGGAGGCTGTGGCGCGGGGCGGGGAGTGCGGCGTGTGCCGGGTCTGCGGCATGTGCCAGGGCTGCAGGGACCCGCACTGCCCCGGTCGCCGTTGAGTGTCCGAAGCCCCCGGCAGGCAGAGGCTGCCGGGGGAGCGGGGGAGCAGGGCAGGCGGGGGGCGCAGAGGCTGGAGGGCGAGGAGGAGCAGGGCAGGCAGGGGTATAGAGGCTGCAGGGGCAGGAGGGCACAGGGGCTGCAGGGCAAGTGGGGAGCAGGGGTCACAGAGGCTGCAGGGCAAGGGGGGGTGCAGAGGCTGCAGGGCGAGTGGGGAGCAGGGAAGCACTTAGCAACCCCCAACCAAGATCAGAGCGGGAGGGAGGAGGGGGAATGCGGGGTGCTCAGAGGAGGGGGCAGAGTTGGGGCAGGGACTTTGGGGAAGGGGTGGAATGGGGGCAGGGAAGGGGCGGGCCCGTGGGGAAGGGGCGGAGTTGGGGCAGGGCCAGGGCCTGTGGAGTGTCCTCTTTTTTCAGTGTTGAAATATGGTAACCCTAGTCTAGAAGGAAGGGGTTTATATGCAAGATGATTTAGGAAAAACAGATTTAAAAGATTCCAACAAGCTTCTGCATATTAAATAGAGAGCTAAAAATAATAAAGCATTTGCAGCTTCAAAAAAATATTTCCTAGGAAAAGAGAGAGGATTTTTTTAAGCCACTGCCTGTGAACAGTTAATACAACTAATTTTTCCATTTCTTGTTTACAACTTTAGGACAAGTGGAAACTTAAAAGGAGCTTCCAAGTTTTCCCTCTTGCACAATGTGACTCTATAAATTCTGAAGCTGGCATAGAAGTAGCGTGCACACAGAAGAAATATACTATTCTTATATGAACATCCAGCATAAGTTAGGAATGCAAGGTTAGCAAAATAAATAAACACACACACAGTATGTTTAGGTTTAGAGATGGAGACGACTGAGGACCAATCTTCCATGAACAGGCCCCTACGGTGAAATTCTTTCGTCCACAATAAGGCACTTAAATAAACGGCCTGATTTTTGAGAGGGCTGAACATTCCGCAAACTCCCATTAGTTCAGAAAAATTCTCTCTAGTACATTTTCTAGCACTTTTTCCTAGCCAAGTTTTAGTATCCCACCACTATTTAACTGTTCTCACTCTCCGGAGACTTTTTGTAATATGACATTTCATTTCTTAGTTTAATTTCATTTCTCCCTACTTATACCTACTCCCTTATAAGAGATCAATTTTTTTTCCACATCCTCCATGTTTACACCCTTCAAAGTATTCATACATAATTATTTCCCCTCTTAATTACTGCTTACCAATCTATATTAAACGCAATCAACCTTTCCAGCCTCCTAGGCCTGCTCCCAAGTGATTTGTTGTCTTTCTGTAAATTCCCCCTTGTTTGCCAATACCTTTTTGAATTGAACACAATATGCTAGATATGGTGCCCACCATATCTAGACAGGGATTTTCACATCTTTGTCTTGATGATTCTCCCCATCCAAACTAAAAATCTAAGTAGCAGTTGTTTGTTTTAACATGGCAGGCAGTTATTAGCACTGAGAGGTGCTGAGCACTCCAGCTTCATTCCAGCATAACATTTAAGCACATGTTTAACTTTAAGCAAGTGAGTAATGCCACTGAATGAATCAATCAATGTGTTTGCTCAAAATTAAGCATGGGCTTAAGTGCTTTGCTGGATTGGGGTCCGAGAGTCTCACATATTATGGGCTCAATCCTGCAATGAACCAAATTCCCCCCCCTCTTTTTTTTAAACAGGTATAAAATGTTGGTTTGGTTTAGAACTAGACTATTTCTGTAACAGGTATTCAGAATAATCAATAATATTATAGGTATCTGCAGGAACAAGAGGTCTTGTACTTATACTGGTAAACTTCACACACACAAAAATAAAAACCACAAAGAAGAGTCTGCAAAAACCTCAAAACACCCAGAAACCGAAGAGGAAAGGGAAGGGAAAGAGGAAGAGAGAAGCAGGGATAGGATGAGAGGAGGGAAGCACTAAATACAACACCCTTATACAGTCACTTCTCTAGTCCAAACCTTAGCTCAGGGCTCGTCTGCACTGGTACATTTCTACGCAGTAAAGCAGCTTTTTGCGCTCAAACTGCAGCCATGCACACACTGCCAAGCCACTTTGTGCGCAGAAACTCCTCAGTTGCAGCACTGCAAAAAAAGAAAAAAACCACCTCGATGAGAGTCATAAGGCTATCTGCACAGAGGCTCCAGCGCTGTATTGCCAGTGTAGACACTTGATAACTTTCAGCGCAATAATTGGCCTCTGGAGCAGTCCCATAATGCCTTAAGTGACCACTCTGCTCATTGTTTTGAACTCAGCTGCCCTGGAGACATGCGCCCCTTAGGGTGACCAGATGTCCCGATTTTATAGGGACAGTCCCAATATTTGGGGTTTTATCTTGTATAGGTGCCTATAAACCCCCCCCACCACCACCCTCTGTCCCGATTTTTCACGCTTGCTGTCTGGTCACCCTAGCGCCCCTCTCCTTTCAAAGCACTGTTTCTGACAGTCCTTGTGTGCTGTGCTGATCTGCTCCAGGACACAAAGCAAACCATTAATGTGGAATGCTCGTGTTCTTGAACACAGAGGCGCGCGCGTGAGAGAGAGAGAGAGAGAGAGATCGGGGCTTTCCCCCTCCCCCAGGACTGGTTGCTTCCTGCCGCTGTCTGAACTTACAAGACAGCATGCACACTCTCTGTCCCCCAAAACACACTGTCTCTCTCCCCTCGTCAATACACACACACTCTTACATTCCCTGTCTCTCTCACTCTCTCTCACACACACTCACACTCTTCAGTTGAAAAGCAGCTGGCAACGTAGTAGGATGCCCATGGAACAATGGGATTGGGAAACCTGCATCACGTGATGCTGTGCCTGCCCCATGGAGCACTGCAAACCCTTCCCAAAGCACCCTGCGGACAGTTGCACAGTGGGATAGCTACAACAATGCACTGCTGTCTTTGCCATTGCAAGAGCTGTTAATGTGGATGCGCTCCAGCGTCACAAGGAGCACAATGTGGACATGCAACAGCAGTTTAATTTCAGCATTTTAATAAAAATGGTATAATTTGTGGCTCAGAAATTTGCCAGTGTAGACATACCCTCAGTCTGTGCTCCAACACGGCTACAACTACACTGCTTACTCCAAGCTCGGAATGTCAACACATAACATTCCTGAGGGAGCTTTTTTAATGCTGTTTGTAATAGGGATGAAGGAGATGGGCAAAGTGGTTTGGGAGATTTACAAACCATCTGGAAAGAAAGAAAAAAAAAGGGAGGGGGTCCAAAAGTATGCCAATTTGTGCATCTGCCCCCCATTTTGATATTTTAGAGACACACACACACAACAACCAATTTTTTTTCACAGCCTCTGATGAGAATTCCAGCTCAAACTGTTTCAACTTTAGATTACTACCAGTTGTTTGCACAGGGTCAGGCTTCAAAAAGAGGAAGACTGACAGAGGCAAAGAACTTAAATAGGAACCAGAGCTCTACAAAGTCGATATTCCCACTCTATTCCAAGGACTGCTCTTTTGCCTCCATAGTCCGAATCCAACTCTCATTAAAGGAAATGGCGAAAGTCCTGTTGACTTCTATGGTATTTAATGCCTAGCGCAGACAAGTATCAAATACTGGCAGAATTTAATGTTGCTAATGTCCCCTTGTCACATCAACCTTCTGCCTCCATGTCAGATGCAGCAAAATCTGTCAGAGGATCAGATCTCTTTACAAACTTCAGTAATGAATTCAATGTGCACGTGAGGTGGGTGGATATCATCTCTGTTTTATAGCTGAGAAAACAGAACGTAAGAGAACTACCTTCAGTTACAAAGGTCAGCAAGTAGAGATGGGAATAGAACCCAACTTTCTTGACTTTCACACTTGTGCTTTATCCATAAAGCCATCCTTCACCTGCTTACAGAAGGGTGGAATTACAGTGGGCTAGATCCTTCGATTGTGTAAACTGGAATAGCTATGTTGACCTTAATGGAGCTACACCAATTTGCACCAACTGAGGATCTGTCCAGGAATGCGTAATTGGTTCATTTTTATGTGAAAAATGTATCTCTTGTTTTCCCAACAATGAATTCCTGTCAAATCTCACTATTAAACTGTATATTTACAGTACCATAGACTGTTTAAACACAAATCTGGTCTATAGTTATAAACCATTGATTGGGACTATGTAATTTGTTGCGTACTAATGCTTTTAGTGGCTATGAATAATGACCAAACCTTTAATTAAACGAATCTCTTATTTCACCATTGACTGTCTAGCCAAGTAGTTTTCAGTCTGCCAGCAAGATGACGAGTGCTGGCTTGAACTCTGTATATGCCAATATTTTCTTCTCATCCATATAATTGTAATCCCTTGTATGATTTAGGGGCCAATGGAAATTCCCATTCAGAACCTACAAAGACGAGAGTTTCCAGTACATACAAAGAAGAACTACACCTAGCATAGCAACCTGCACCTAACATAGCAACAATCTCTGAGGCTTATTTTAAAGGAGACTTACTGTGTTTTCACCTTTTCTAATGTTTTAAAAGATCTCAGACAGCCAGAGTAAGATGGCAAATTGCTTAATCAAGTATATACGATGAAGTTCAACACAGAAAATGTATATTTTACGCAACTATGGAACTTCTGTGAGCAATCTTCTATTAAGCAAGCATGAAATGTAATGAAAAATATAAAGATTTTGGAAACACAAACATTTAAGAAACTAGGTCAATAATCAGCTCAAATTACGAGAGTCAGAATTATGATAGATGGATGGCATCTTTTATTCTAACTGTACCCTCCAAAAAACACTCCATAGATTTTAAGTAACAGAAAGAGATAAAGGAAGAGATGGAAATTTCTTATGCTGTTGTGTTTTCAGAGACAAGCTCTTTCAGTACACCAATACAATAAAAATAAAGCAGGAAAAAACATGCCTGGTGAATGCACTGCAAGAAAGTGAGACACTTCCTTTAACTTCAGTACCACTTTTAACAACAACATGCAAAAGCTGAGATAATATTTATCGTTTAAGTTAAATTTTAAAAGTAATTTCACGCTTACACCGTTTCATTTGGAAACTAGCATTGATTTAACTTCTTTTAGCTGCTCAATCTCACATCTTTACTGTTCCTTGCTTACAGTGAGAGAAAACTTAATGCTTTCTTCCCCTCCTCCCCAACACACAAAAGGTACTTTATGCTGAAGCACAGAAATTAAGATGTAAAAGTAAAAAGTGTCAAGAAACCCCTGGGAAATGAAAATGTAAAGTAGGTGTTAAATAAGGGAGAAGGGGAGAGCGGGAGGAAAAATCACATAGTCCCACAGAATGCTGTTGACAGTTTTTAATATGGGAAACGAAGAAAAAGGGTTTTTTAACAACAGCATTAAGGTTCATACAATGTGCCTCTACTATTTAAGTTATTACTCAACAATACTAGTGAAAAACATTTCCATTGTTTAATGTTTCTGGTTTAAGGTTACATATAGGTTATGTTCTTTGCACATTTTAGGTTTAAGATTCTTTTAGAATTAGTGCTAATTTAAGCTCTCACAATTTAAGCTTTAGGGTACTGCTTTGACCTAGAATAGAGTTACTAATCTATCGGAAGCAATTCTGCTCCCAGGGACCATGTGGATTTTTGCTATTTTGGAACACCCACAACTGTGCTAGGTGCATTACAGAAAGCATGTAACAGACACATCCCACCCCGAAGAGCTTGACAGCAGACTGGGATTTTCATCATATTGGTTTTATTGAGGTGGATACAACATCAGACCTTTAAAACAAATGAACTTCGCCCCAAAGAAAAACAAAAGTGGTTTATCCTTCTCTGGTCCATTTTCTACAGCACATATCGAAAGTGTGGCTTAGGTTTGTGTTTGGCCAATGCAGAACAGTTACCTCCTATTAAATGTGTTAGATGGTAGTCGTAATTTTAAGTTTAAAATCCAGAGAAGATTTAAAAAACCCCACTACTCAAATTACACCCTACTTACCCCACCCCCCACATACACACACACACGAGAAACAAAGGCAGGAATGGTCATTTTATTGTGACACACCAGAAACAACTGAACTTCCTTCACACTCTGCAAGTAAGGCCAGGTCTACGATACAGACTTTTGCAGGTACAGATGTCAGCAGGGTTGCAATGAAATGTGATGTGTGATCGACATAGCTATGCTGACAAAACTTCCTATCGCAGCGGATGCAGTTATACTATCAACACAGCACTTTTGCTGGGATAGATTATTATGCTTGGGAGGAGGGGAAAGGTGAATGAACTATACCGGCAAAAAAGTGCATATACCAGCAAAGTGCTGCTAGTGCAGCCCTGGCCTAACAAATCCTACTCTTAAGGGTTGCCTCTTTCCATTCACAGCTGGCAAAAATACTTTGCCCTCTTATGTCAGACACTTACTTAGCAAGGTTGGCATGTGCAACCTCCAGACTTGATGACTAACACTCTGTGCCTAGGAATGAACAAATAAATAAAAACACACACAACCTTGCACCTAGGCTGCGATGCTTTGGACCATCTCCATAGCCATGAAAAGCATAGCATCTCAGCACTCGCTCTCTTTGTTGCCTCCCTATTGAACACCAGGCCAGACTGAACATTCCTGTCCTCATCTACAACCTCTCCATGCAATCACAGTTTAGATTATGTGAAAGAGCCACTTTACACTGCGTAATCATGAGCTCCCACAACAGCTACTTTTCACTGGAAAAACCTGAACTATTAAACTGAAATGTGAGATTCATAGATGCAAGAAACAGAACTTTCTCGCTGTGTCTTCACTGCTGAGTTAAAGCAGGCTCTCACCAGGGTGCTGCCCCTAATCTCCCTCCTGTCCACACATGAAAACTTCTCCTCCAAGTTTGGTAGTTCCTTCAACCCAGGCTAGCCTGCCCTGGCCAGGGGGTATGGGTGAGAGCCCAGGTTCCACTTTTAGTCAGGCTGGTAACCCACCACTTTGGAATGAGGACACAGCTAAATCTCCAGTGCCACCCCAAAATTTCCCCCCACCCCCAGTGTGCCCAGAAAAACAGACAAAGCTTTCCACAATTCGCTGGGAAAGAATCAAAGCTTACTGCAGCTCAGACCCATGGAACGTGACCTCAGCGCTCCCAATGACACACACACAGGTGAGCGCAGCACCAGTGAGGACACAGTAGTTTTGCAGTGTGGCCGCTACTAACTCTGCAGTGAAGATATATTCTCAGGCCTTGTCTACACTACAAAATTAAGTCCACCTAAGTTAGGCTGACGGCCACCACAGTAATTACTGCAGTTTTTCATGTCCATGCTAATCTCCTTCGGCAGGTGAATGCATGTCCTCACCAGGGACACTTGCACCAACTTAAGTGGGACAGCGTGGGGGACTTACAGGCCGAGCTGTCAGCCCCGCACAGGGCTCACAACCAGAGCCCCGCCGCCCAGGCTGTCTGCGCCAGCTGCCAGCCCCACGCATACATAGTAGCCAACTAGGTGGAACTGTAAAAATAGAGCTTTTTGGTCAAAACTTTTTTTTGTTAAACTCCCCAAGCTCACCATACACTCTGGCTTTTTGACCAAAACAATTTTTTTTTTTTTGGCTGAAAATGTAGGAGGCTGAAGTTAGTCCCTTATTCCTAGATCTATATTAATAAATCAACACTGTAAGATTAATTATTATTTTTTACAAAAATCACCATACATGAGTGACTGCATTTTATAACAATTTATATTAATTATTGTTTATTCAAATTAATTTATTTTCAAATAAGGACCTGGGTTTTCACTAGCTGTGACAAAATACTTCTTGGGTCACCCCAAGTGACACATCCCTATAATCAGATTGTTCTGAAATAGCTGGGACAAGTCACTCCCTAATCCACAGCTTTAATCCTGTACGATTTACGGCTACCTCACTTCCATCCCCACTTTGCTTTTGCATATGGCACTTGAATAAGGAACTGGGTTTTGACTAGCTGTACCTGAGGAAAATGTGTCTTGGGGTCATCCCAAGTGACATGACCGTACAACCAGGAGACTGTTTGAGGTACCTAGGATATGTCACTTTCTGATTCAAAGCTTCGTTCTTGAGCAATATGTAACCACATAGCCATACCCCATTTCTCCTTCGTAAATGAAATTTTAATAAGGAACTGGGTTTGGAGCGACTGTAAATGACAAAATGTGTCTCAGGTGACCCCAAGTGACATACCAGTGACCTTTATGGAGAGACGAGGCTATGCAACTCCCAGAGCTGAAGCCTAATTTCTGGGCAAAACTCTGCAAAATACTGTACCGATTTCTATTTTGTATTTTCCTTGTTAGGAAACCTACAATATATATGTAAAAATCAACCAATAACAGTCTTCAACCAATTTGTTGCAACTCCAGCTGTGAAATTTTCAGAGAAATTATATGAATGGTTAGAAATTAGGATATCTGTAGAAACCCTAGTTTCTTCTTGGACAAATTAAGAGGAAAATAGCTAAATTTGTCAATTTTTTTAAAATTGTGTTACAAATAATAAAATAGTTATCAATAGTGTTGTGCCTTTTGCTCATTACACAACAAAAACAATGAAGAAACAGCACGAGCACAGTTGGCGCCAACATAATTATATACAAACATGCCAGGTCTAGCTTAATGCATACTGCTGCTTTTCCTCATTTCTGATGGCTTCTAAAAACACAGCACACCACGTGTGCTACAAAGGACTTAAAGAGATATGAGCCTGTTCCCACACACTACAATACTTGAACCAGCCAGGGTCTTTAGTGTTGCTGTGAGCAACAGCAACAAGGTGGCTTATTGCGCTTCCCTTCTCAAGGAATTTGGAGAACTCTGTGGTTGGGGTATCTCCACTTCCATCCTTTCCTTTTTAATTCTAAAGCCCCATCACAGACATGCAAGTGACCAAGTTTATGGAAACACACAAAATGGTTCACTGTGTTGTATGTTATCCCAACAATGTAGTCCCTGTAATGTACAGCATCTATGCTTTAATAAATTGCTGCTTACACGAATAATGGCTATGAATTTTATTGAGCTAAGGGGTCACATGCTTCTTAGCTGAGTAGGCTGAGCTCACTGCATGCACCAGGGGCTCTTTGCACCACTGTATTCCCACCCCAGAAGCTGTCTCTCTGATCCATCCCATCCTCCTCTATTTCAGGGACTGCCTGCAACTCCCCTCACTCTCCCACCTACTGGGGTTTTGTGTGTCCCCTTTCCTCCCAAACCAGGGTCCCCCATTCTCCCCTCCATTTCAGCAACTCTGTGTGCACCACCATGTTCTCTCAAACTCTTCATTCTGCCCATGGCAGGGGCTCTATGTGCCCCCACATTCCAAGGTCCCCCATTCCCCCCTCCAAGCAGCCAGGGACTGTGTGCGTTCCCCCCCTCCCCCCAAACCCTTTCCCTCTTCCACTACTATTTCTTCTTTCTGTTTGGGAGATAAATCACTGAGGGTGTCAACATGATAAACTGTATTAGGAGAACCAGCAGAGAGGAGATGGAAGCATTGTTGTGCTGGAAGGTGTTAACTGGTGCCATCAGTTTTTTGATCTATATACAATTGCTTGAAAACGGTGTCTGTGTTAAAAAGCTGACAAGGCAGAATGTCTCTCTCATTTCCCTCCCTTTCTGCTTGACAATTTTACCCAAAAATCAAGAGGATTTTGGTCACTAATGCCGAGAACATTCCCAAAATTTCAGGATGTGGCATTTTCTTTTCTGTATCATTATCAATTTTATCAACTCCACCCAGTATTAAGCCATTACCATTGCTAACATTTCTTTTGTTCCTAGTATGAAAACCGCTTGGTGTCCTTAGCCCTATTAGCCATGAATTTTTCCCTGACAACTGTAGATTCTCTTATCAATTTTCCACATTTCATAATATCTACTCTACACAGATTCCATCTATTTCCTTTTCCATATGTTATATATTGCTTTATTATTATTTCTAATCACTGCCTTCATTTCACCACTGAACCAAGGTGCAATTTTAGCCAGTGTGTCCTCTTTCTCGATTGTGGCCTCTAATAAATTCTTCTCTAAGTCTTCCCAATCTTCTTTCACATTTTTCTATTTAATGTTTTCCTCTCAATCAATTTTGCTCATAATTTTGCCCAGCTTTGGGAAATTAGCCCTTCTGAATTTAAAAGTACATACATTACTGGTTTGGATTGTCCTCTGTTTCCTCCTATTGACTCATGATCATTGGCCTGTAGTCAACCACCAACTTCCAGTCCAGTGATTAATTTATCTTCATGAGGTCCAAAAGAGAGAGCTACCCTCCTGTTGGGTGCAATATCTTTTAGATTAGAAAATCATCTGTACCTTTTAGAAACTCTAATGGTGTTTTATTGCTGGCTGCATGAGACCTCCAGCATGTCTTTTTCATACTGAATTCCCATATGACACCATCATTTTTCTTTCCACACATTACAGACAGGGTGTTTAATGAGTAACTCATCCTGTTCTCTGGTTTGATTCAGTGGTCTGTAATAGACACTCACCAATACTCTCCTGAGTGGTGTTAGTTAGCACACTGATCTATATGCATTCAAGATCCTGAGTTATCAATAACCCTAAAACAGATAATGGTGTCTTTAATGCTGAGTGCCACCACCACCCTACTTTTACCCACTCTGTTCTTCCTAAACAAGTTATAAACCCAGGGCGGCAGGTATAATAGGCCAGGGAAGACTAAGCCTCCCTTAAGCCAAGCCCTGGCCCCGCCCACGCTGCGCCATTTCCTCCAAGTTGGCTATAGCTCAGCTCTGGCCAGAGGCCAGTAGATGGATGGTGCTGGCAAGTGGCTTGGTGCTGGGGTTGGCTGGGTGCCGGGACCTGGCTGGCAGCCCGGGGCTCTTCAGCCATGGGGAGGCCTCGGGGCTGGGAGGGGGCCCCAGTGGATGGGCTTGGGCGGAAGGGGCTGGGCCACGTGGCTAGCCTACCCAAAGGGGCAGGCTCACGTGCCGCCCATAGTTATAACAAATAATTTTAACATTCCAATTATGTGAGTCATCCCACCAGGTTTCAGTAATGACAATTATATCAAATTTCTCCTCACTGAAAACTTTCAAGTCCTCTTGCTTGTTACCCAGACTCCCAGCATTGGTGGCATAAGCAAGTGAGAAACGTATTCTCTTCACATGCTTTGTTACTTTAGTTTAGCAATTCTCAAAGTATAGTTGGGACCCCAAAGTGGATTGCAATATCATTTTAAAGGGTTTGCCAGGGCTGACAGACTTGCTGGGGCTGCAGCCAAAGCCTGAGGCCCACCACCGAGGGCTGAAGCCAAAGCCCGAGGGCTTCGGTGCTGGGGTTCAGGTTACAGGCCCCTCACCTGGGACTGAAGCCCTTGGGCTTCGGCAGGGCTTGGGTGGGCTCAGGCTTTGGTCCCCCTCCAGGAGTCATGTAGCAACTTTTGTTGTCAGAAGTGGGTCACGGTGCAATGAAGTTTGAAAACCCCTGCTTTAGTTCAATTTGTGACATGATGAATTTGAGCTTGAACCACGTTACTGTAATGCCCTCCCTCCCTGCTCCAGCTAGCCTCCAACTAAGAAGATAATTTCCCACATCACCTCACTTGTTTGATACGTTATTACAGCCCAATATTCCAGAATCCAAAACCCCCAGCCTCACACCAGTCACACAGCCAACAGTCCTGTCCCGGTGGCTGGTTGCTTCACACCCCAAGGACAACCAGTCAGGTATGTCCCCTGTAGTTTTCTGTTCCCTTCCTCCAGAGATAAGTATGGAAAAACCTGACTCGCTCAATATCCGATAACGTTTTGATACTTCTAGCCTTGCTGACCACCTCTCCTGGCTCTCTTTCCCGTCAGACACAAATTACCAGTCCACTTCTTTGATAGCGACTCTCTCTAATTCCCTTATTGCTGATCCTTTCTGTTGTAGTGCCTATGGCAAGAATTTCCAAAGCTGGTTGCACGAGAAGCCTTCATTTTCTCAGTAGCTGAGCAGTGTTGAAACCTGTGCTTCCAGACCACGTATCTTCTCCTCCACTATGGCCACCAGCTTGCACTTCATACATCAGAAATCTTTTCCATATTCTGGCAGAAAGGACAACATAGAACATCGAAGGAAAGTCACAGCAGTTGTTCCCTTGTTGTCCATATGTGTTACCTGGTGTACAGCCATACCTAAAACAGCAGTTACATTCTCTCTCTAAACTCCCTCCAAAACTCCCATTTGCTGCTCCTGTTCATCTGGCAACTGATTAATATACTAATCAGACTTGCTGCTCAGCTCCACACCCATACTAAAAGGAAGGATTAACCACTCAGACTTTAAACACTGCTTCTGTTCAAATATCCAAAGGTCACAGCCACGTGGCCCTCAGTGGAAAAAACAGACCTGCCTCACTTGGCTGTCCACAGACCCACAGTCCAGCCTCACCACTGTCACAGAGAACAAGCAACAGGCCAAACACACCACTCAACAAGTTCCTCTACCGCCAAGCACAGGATCTGCAGCTTCTCCCTCTGAAACATCCCTGTTTGCTACTCCTCTTGTCTTGCTAAAGGGGACATGTGTTTTAGGAGGAAGGAAAGATGGCAACATGGGCCACAACTTTTTACAATGAGAAGGGGCCAGGGAGTGACTTGTCCAAGCCAATTCAGAACAATCCAATGGTCACAGGGACTTTTTTTTTTTTTTTTTTTTTAAATGTCACCGTGGGTTCTCAGCTCCCCACTGCCGGGAGCCCGGCTTCCCCAAGACGGCTGGGAGCTGAGAGCCCGGGGGGAGGGAAGCCAGGCTCCCACGGGCAGGGAGCCAAGAGCTGGGGGGCGGGGGAGGAAGAGAATCCAGGCTCCCGGGGAGCCGAAAGCCTGGGGTGCAGCCAGACTCCTGGCAGAGAGTTGCACATGGGGCTGAGAGTAGTCACTGTCCCTCTTAAGTCAGTGGAAGAACTCCTGGTGAGGATGCGCACCACGGATAAAGAGGGCAGTGTGGACATGAAACACTGCAGTAATTACTATGTTAGGTCTACTTAGTTTTCTAGTGTAGACATGCCCCTATTGTTCTCACAGTTAGGAAGTTTTTCTTGAGATTTAATCTAAATCTGCTATACTGTAGTTTGAACCCATTGCCTCTTGTCCTGCCCTCCAGGGCAAAAGAGAGCAACTCTTCATTTTTTTTTTGTGGCAGCCTTTCAAATATCTGAAGACTGCTATCATATCCCCACCTTAATCTCCTCTTTTACAAATGAAACATACTCAGTTCCTTCAACCTTTGCTCAGAAGGCTTGCATTCCATCCCTTTGATCATCTTTGTTGCTCGCCTCTGGATCATTTCCAGCTTCTCTACATCTTTTCTATACAATCAATGACCAAAATTGGACACAGTACTCCAGCTGAGGCCTAACCAGAGCCAACTAGAGTGGTACTATCACCTCCCATGACTTGCATGCTATGCCTCTGTTAATGCAACCTACAATTGCATTTGCTTTTTTTACAACAGAATTGCATTGCTGACTCATGTTCAGACTGTGATCCCTGAACTCCCAGATCCTTCTCAGCAGTGGTGCTGCTAAGCCAGGTTCCCCACATTCTGTATTTGTGCGTTTGTTTTTTCTTCCCTAAGAGTAGCACCTTACATTTGCCTTTGTTGAATCTCATTTTGTTGTCTATAGCCCAGTTCTCCAATTTTCCAAGATCCCTCTGAAATTCAGCTCTATCCTCCAAAGTATCGGTAACCTCCCCTAGCTTTGTGTCATCTGCAAACTGGATCAGTATGCTCTCTTTACCTACATCCAGATCATTAATAAAGATGTTAAACACTGGACCCAAAACAGATCCCTGTGGAACCCAATTTGAGACTTCTCTCCAATCCAACATCATTCCATTGATAGTTAGTCTTTTGTTTCTGGTTGTTTAACTAATTATGTAGCCACTTAAAGGTAGTTCTGTCAAGCCCGGAATTCTCCAGCATACTTAACAGATTGTCATGTGGGACTGTGTCAAAAGGCTTGCTGAAGTCCAGGTATATTATGACCACTACATTCCCCCTATCCACCAAATCAATTACCCTGTCAAAGAAGGAAATCAAGCTGGCGTGGCATGATTTCTTCCTGGTAAATCCATGCTGGCTGTTAGTGATCATGCCTTCATCTTCCAGATATTCGCAAATTCAATGTTTTATACATTGCTCTAGTAGCTTCCCAGGTATCAAAGTCAGCCTGACTAGTCTATAAGTTTCCTGGCTCCTCCTTTTTCCCCTTTTTAAAGATGGGCACTACTTTAGCCCTTCTTCAGTCTTCCGGGACCTCTCCTGTCATGCACGCATTTGTAAATATTAATACTAGTGGCTCAGAGATTTCTTCAGCTAATTCAGTCAGTACTCTTTACTAAATCATGTTAGTTATAACTTGTTCACCAACCCATTTTAAAAATTCAACCTGGCTTCATGGTCTAGACTTTCCTCAGAAGTTAGTTGTAATTGTAGGGATTGAAAGCAGGAATAAAACATGAGCATAAGCATATCACCAGGGGCAATTTATGCAAAACAGAAATTACTATTTTGGTTTAAATATTTAACCTAAGTTATTGAGCAAACACTGCATGTAAACATCTCAAGTTTGTATTAACTTTTATGTTCAGTTGACAGTTATTTTATTAATTTATATATCCTTATCACCACAGCAACGAGGTGCACTGAATGCAAAACATTTCAAACAAACAAGTTATTTTGAAGGTGACTTTATTTGATAGCTGCCACATGTCTTGACCCAAAGGCCTTCTAGAACCAAAACGAGTGGGCTTTACACCATCTTTCACATTTTCTGGGAGGAGATGTGTGGATGTGCGCAGATTTGAGCAGGTGATAAAGAAGGGAATTCATCTTAAAATGTCTAAAGTAGTATTAAATTACATTATTATTATTGTACTGATTTATAACTGTGTATAACGATTTGCTAGTAAGTCAGATTTTTTAAAACTACAAAAGCAAGTTATCTACACACCTTTGTATTTTATATTGGGAAATTAAGTTACTTTTTAAAAAGCCATCTTCAAGGTCTGAACAATAGAATTGGTTTCTTTCTTCTAAGAGTTTAGTGTACAGCGACCTAGAAACATTCTGGCAATTGACTAGAAATCAGAGGCAAATACAAATTCACATATTGCATATCCCGCGCCACACAGTGTCTTCTGAAAAAATTGCTTTCAAGTTTGACATCAATGGATTTTCTACCAATTATAGAAATGTTAGGACCCAACTTCCCTCAATACAGTTTATCAAGACAATCAGTGTGAAATTGCTGAACTCCAAATATGTAGTGTGGCTTTGCCTACACTAGAGAGCTGAATCATTTGTAAATCAACCAGTTCAAGTAGCGTGCTTGCATCAGCCATGAAGAATTGGTTTACCACTGTATAGCCACATTAGAATTGTCCTTAACAGTTTTGATGGCAAGATATTCTCACTATGTATCTCACTGTTCCTCTCTTGGCTTCCAGAATCAATGCATTCTGGGATATTTACCAGCTACCTACAGGTGAGCCATGGTACAGCAGTGGTAGCACTAGTTGAACCATTTCAATTTCTGTGTCCATGCTAACACTAAATTAATTCAGGCTCAACCAGTTAAGTTTTAATCAGTTATTATGCCGGTTAAAAAAGTAGTCTTTTCTAACCAGTTATAGGCAGGGTGGACAACAATCATGATTTACAAAATAAAATTGATTTCTTAAATTTAAATTAGGGCTGTCAAGGGATTTTAAAAATTAATCACTATTAATCACACGATTAAAAAAATTAATTGTGATTAATTGCACTGTTAAATAACAATATTTAAATATTTTTGGATGTTTTCTACATATTCAAATACTGATTTCAATTACAACACAGAATATAAAGAGTACAGCACTCATTTTATATTATTCATTACAAATATTTGCACTGTAAAAAAGAAACAAAAGAAATAGTATTTAAATTCACCTCATACAAGTTCTGTAGTGCAATCTCTATCATGTAAGTTGAATTTACAAATGTAGAACTATAGCACAGGAGGAGGGTCCAGAAGGACGGGGAGTGATGACAGGGGAGGGAGCCAGCAAAGATTTGTGCAAGAGGAGGGTGAGGGAGGTGTCTTGGTGCTGCTTCTGGAAGGGTGGTTTCTGGTACTGGGCTTGTCAGGCTCACCTCCTTTTACTGAGCTAGGTGGGCCCCCCCTCAGCCCAGTGAGCCACTGTTCGCAAGGGAGGATGGATTTTACCTCAGGGTCTTGGCATGCGGCAGGGGAGGAGAGACTGGTGTAGGGAGGCTGGCCAGGGGCAATGGGGCACAGCAGGGTCAAGATCCCTACTTCTCTGCCGGAGCCGGGATGGGAGCCTCTTCCCACCTTCTCAAGGCATACTGGGTTACTGTGCCTGACTGGACGCTATCAGGTCCCCCCGCAGCCAATGCCTCCCTCCCTGCCCAGAGGTATGTGATTAACAAGGTTAAAAAATTAACACATTTTGTTTTTAAGTTAGTCACAGGCATTAACTGCAATTAATTGACAGCCCTGATTTAAATCAAAATTTTTATTTACATGTTACTAGTTCTTTACTTTCTTTCCACTTTATTCATGTTAGATTGCTACATGGATGCTTTGTGCTTGTTTCTTTAATTAGTTTCCTAATTGTTAGTATGGGGGGGGGAGGAGAGAAAATCTCTGAACTTTGAAATTCTAAGAAGTGTCACACTTAAAATGCTCATTTGTACTGAAAAAGGCAAATCCAGCACCTCATTAAACATTATTTCTATGAGAACAGCACAGACCCCAACGCAAAATCGACAAGCAGGTAGCATGTGCTATAGTAGCAACTCACACCACCTTCTAAAATACTGAACTTCCACAAGTCAAGAAAACTGAAGCGCTTCTACCAGGCCACACTTGGGTTTCTAAGATACCTAGCAGCTTTGCCTAACTAGAAAGTCACAGACCACTGCACACCCAATGAGAGAGAGAGACACACACACACACATAAGAAGCTGCTGACAGCGTTGGCAGCAGAAGGGGGTGCCAGAAATTCTCCTGCCTGCAGCAATTGGGGAGAAGGGGATGGTAGAGGGTGGGGGAGGAGTAACGGGGGTGGGGTGCAACAGATAAGGGGCGGGGGGAGGGAGGCCCACTTCAGACATCATCCAGCCCCTTCATTCAGAGTGGCTGTGCTCTTTAGCCTCCATCCAGTTACTCATATGCACATAGGAGCCTAACTTTACATACCTATTGTAGAAAACCTTGGCTTGTGTATGTGTATAAAAAAAAGTTCAGTTTGTTATTGTATTGAAGGTCTAAATAACTTTTCACTGTTAACATTTTTGAAACTATAAAACAAAAATTGGTTTAATGTTATGCCACTCAGGTAAAAAGTTCATATACATGCTTAACTTTAAGGACATAAGCTATGAGACTAGTCATGCAAATAAATTTACATACATGCTTAAGGGCTTGTCTACACATTTATTCCTGAATAAATGCCATATGTGGACATTCTTATTCCAGATTAAGGCCACCTTTTTTCCAAATTAATTTACTCCAACACCTTGGAAGTGGATTAATCTAAATGAGAAAAAGTTACTCTCATTCCACTTTATTTGACTTGTACCTTCTTACAATAGTCACTTTGCCCCATCACTGAGGTGACATATCTTGAAAATGTACATGTATGCCTAGTCTTCACTAGAAAAATGAATCCACTTAAAGACATTACAAGGTTTAGAGAACACTTTGCTCATGCATACCAATGCCTCAAATGGTATACAAAAATTGCATACTAAAAATTACTACTTCAGTTAAAATGTTTAGTTCTAACTTATTGAGCAAGCACTATGTTGAAATATCATGTACAGTACAGACCCGTTTACATGCGGATGTCGGGAGTCAAGCCGTCACGACCGTGTGTTAACAGACCGTGGATTAAGAGGGCCATACTGAAATATCTTAAGATATCTATATACATCTAGGATTACAGACGTATTCACAGTGTCCCAAATACTGCAGGCCTATCTGTTAACGGCGCTTTGCAAGAATATAAATTCAAATGGGTAATCTAATAAAAACATTACTACTACTACGCAAGGGGGAAAGTAACTCAGGACACTTACTGGTACAGTGCGGGGGCAGCTCTGGCTCCCAGAAGGGGCAGGGTCTCGGGTAGAAGAGGCAGGGCAAGGGGTCAGCATTCCCCAGCCAGCCCGCCCTTCCAGGGCGCCTGGTCCACGCCGCTCGGGGTTCGCGTAGCGATTTAAAGGGCCCAGGGCAGCTGCTCCCTTAGCCCCCCCCGCCCGTCAGCGGATGAGGGGGGGCCAAAAGGGGCAGGGACCTTAAAGCGCTGCAGGATCCTTTGCCACGGCAGCGCTTTAACGTTGCTGCGCCCCTCCGCGCCCATCGGCGGCCCAGCACTGCTGCGGCAAAGGACCCTGCAGCGCTTTAAGGTCCCTACCAGCAAGGCCGCCGACCGGGGGGGGAGACGATGACGGGGCAGCGCTTTAAGAACAGTCCTTTGCCGCAGCGCTTTGAGGTTGCTGCCCCTTCCCCCCCAATCGGTAAAGACATACAACACGTTTCCGCTCCGCCCTTCCTGTCGATTTCTATGTCAGTGAGCACATCTGTAGCACTACATAGCAAGTTCCTGTACCGCACGTTAACGAATCTCACGTGTTAAATAGGTAGCACTGGGAGGCATGGCGCTACCACGCATAAATGGGTCTGTACTGTATTATGTAGTGCTGTTTTAGCCATGTTGGTCCCAGGATACTGGAGAGACAAGATAGGTGAGGTAATACCTTTTATTGGACCAACTTCTGTTGATGCAAGAGATAACCTTTTGATTTTACACAGAGCTCTTCTTCAGGTTTGACTTCTGTCCTCTGTCTATTGGTATATTACTAAATTTATGTAGCCCTTTTCTCCCCAGGGGAATGACTCCACTAATCAAATCAATAAGATTTAAATCAATAAGATAAATAATTGATTTAAATCACTTGATTTTTAAACAAATCACTGATTTAAATCAGGATAAGGCTTTATAAAATTAATTTGAAAATGTGCAATTTTAAATTAAAACTTATAAATACTAGGTTGTGTATGTCGATGCCCCTACTGGTAGGATATCTTATATGAAATTTACTGCACTGCTAAAAACAAAACCACAAAAATTTTAACATTTAAGACCCTAATCTTGCAAACATTAATTAGTAGAGAAACCTTTAAAGTTATTCTGAGTATGGTAGAGTATGAACTTAAAGCAGAATAGGTATTTTGGAATAACTCTAATGTAAACCTGGCATACATATTCATTGGCAAGATCTGTCACCTCAGTGACAGCACCAAAATGACTGTTATAAAGAAGATACAATACAAAAAAAAAGAGTTCAGAAAATATTACCAATGGATAGCTGGCCACTTAACAAGATGAGACAATCCCAAGGAAACTAGTAAAAATCATAGTCCTCACTACCTTTTATGGCATACGATCTATAACATATGTAGAGAGTGACACTGTAGTCAAACATAATTTGAGTCAATAAAGAGGAACACATGGCATAACTGGAGAAGTATCATATGCAAATTGGAGCATGAGAAAAATCACTCCCTTTCTTCAGAGGAGGTTTAAACTTAAGAGCTTCCCCCAACACATTACATCTAGAAATCAACCTACATTGTCACGAAAAACAGTATATTATTACTCTTTGTACTCTGTTACCCATTAATTGAAAAATCTTTACAATGTGAACTGATTACATAGTTTTACTTAAGAGTTTATTCACTAGCAATTATTTTAACTCTAGAGTTAGTTGAATTAAAAAAATACCCCTGAAATGTAAGACATTAGTCCAGGGGACTCAAACTCAAATGACCACGAGGGCCGCATGAGGACTAGTGCATTGGCCCGAGGGCCACATCACTGACACCCACCCCTTGCTACCCCCGGCCCAGCCCTCACTCCACCCCTTCCATGAGGCCCCGCCCCTGTCCCGCCTCTTCCTGCCCCTTCCCTGCCCCCATTCCAACCTCTTCCCCAAAGTCCTCACCCCAACTCTGCCCCCTCCCTGCCCCCAGGGGGTGCAGGAGGGGTGTGGGGTGTGATGGGGGCTCAGGGCAGGGAGTTGGGGTGCAGGTGGTGTGCAGCATATGGCAGGGGGCTCAGGGCAGGGAACTGGGGTGCAGGAGTGGTGAGGGGTGCAGCAGGGGGTTGGGGTTCAGGGTGCAGCAGGGGGCTCCAGACAAGGAGCTGGGGTGCGGGAGGGTGTGGGATGTGGCAGGGGGCTCTGGACAGGGAGCTGGGGTGCAGGAAGGGTACGGTGTGCGATTGGGGGCTCAGGGCAGGGAGTTGAGGTGCAGGAGGTGTGCAGCATATGGCGGGGGCTCAGGGCAGGGAATTGGGGTGTGGGGTGCAGGAGGGGTGAGGGGTGCAGCAGGGGGTTGGGGTTCAGGGTGCAGCAGGGGGCTCCGGACAGGGGGCTGGGGTGCAGGAGGGGTGCGGGGTGTGATGGGGGCTCAGGGCAGAGAATTGAGGTGTGGGGTGCAGCAGGGGGCTCCGGACAGGGGGCTGGGGTGCAGGAGGGGTGCGGGGTGTGATGGGGGCTCAGGGCAGGGAATTGAGGTGTGGGGGGCGGCAGGGGGCTCAGGGCAGGGAGTTGGGGTGCGGGCTCCGGCCCGGTACCGCTTACCTAGAGCGGCTCCAGGGTGGCAGCACCACGCACCGTGGCCAGGGTAGGCTCCCTGCTTGCCTACCCTGGCCCCGCTCCGCTCTGCTCCGCTCCAGGAAGCAACCGGAGTCCCCGGGGGGGACGGCGCCATGTGCTACTCTTGCTCCTCCAGGTACCTCCCCCCAAGCTCCCATTGGCCGCAGTTCCCCGTTCCCGGCCAATGGGAGCTGCGGGGGGCAGTGCCTGGAAGCGAGAGCACGGAGCCCTCTACTCCCCCCCCACCCCCACCCCCCGCAGCCTGGGGCTGCAGGGACATAGTTCCAGCCGCTTCAGGGAGCAGTGCGGGGCTCACGGCATCATGGGGTAGGCAGAGGGGCGGGGGGGCGCACGGGCAGGGGGAGCTTGTTTGAGACCCCTGCATTAGTCAGAGCTTCCAGAGGACACAAAGTTCCTTTTCACCTCACAGTATACCTAGAAGCGAGAAAAGCTAGCTGGTCTTGGTAACACTTTTCTTGAGACTATATGACCAACTTTGTGGTGTTGATTTTTTTGTTATAAAACTAAAAAAAATTTGTCTACACTGAAACATTTTTATACATTATCATCAACTGCACCGCTATTAAGAACAGCTTAAGTTTTAATGCAGGTCAGACAAAATACACAGTTCCAGAAAGGTAGATTGGGACTTGGTCAAATATAATTTTTTGAAACAGTATTGAAAACTCCCACTGATTTCAAATTACTAGAATATCCCTTTCCCCTCCCTCCAAACCACACATACAGTTTATTCCACTGCCAGAAAGATGAAAAATAACTGTCAAATAATAAATTGCAGCATGTGAAATGAAAACTAGGGCAATTGGGGGTAGGGGAGATTTGTTTTGAGAACCGTAGTTCAAAAACTCAAAAATCCTATTACAATTTAACTTCTATTAAATGGGGCACTGCCAAGAAGTCATGATGCAACAGCTAAATGCAATTTAATTGCTTTAACTGCACACAAACATTCAATTTAGTCCTTTTTTGCCTTTTTTTTTTTAAATATATAAACACCTTTCACTACCTAATTCAGCTTGACCAGAAAGCCAGAATGGTCAATATCACTTTTCTGTTCCCAAGGTATTAACAAGAAGGTTCGCAACACTGCCAGAGAAATTAAAAAAAAAAAAAAAGATTTTGCTAAAATCAGAAACTTGTTATATGTGCCACTTTATATTAGATGGATTTATTAATGTTACGAAAAGGGTTATTATGCATTAACTGATTTTTTCATTAAGCCCTATGTAATTGCCAAGACATTTCTTTTTAAATTGCAAACATTTACAGATTATTTAATTTGGAGTGAGAAACAGCTGTGTATAAAAAGAGCCACAGGCTGGGATTCCAAGGCGAAGAGACTGCTTTGTTTTTCAAGTTCTAGATTTTACTGTTAGGCTGCTGTTCTTAGTCCTCTTCGCTGCTGATTCCACACACCAGCTGATGGACACAAAGATAAAACTCCCAGACAGCACACTGGTACTTCTATCTATGCAGTAATACATTAATAAATGCTACTGAAACAGAAGATAGTTTTCATACTTTCTATATTCCCATCCCTGTGCTGATGCCACTCATCCTTAATGCTCACGAGAAGTTTTGACATATGATCAGTTTGCAAAAATGGCATCTCTCCAACAGATTTTAAAGAATAAAATTACTGCTAGCATTTTTCAGATTTTTAGACTGATCAATCTCTGCAAAATATTAAATAAATCACCATGAAACATGTCCTTTATTTCACAACTTACAACTTAGTTACTAGTATATCAATAAATCTCACCAGGAACAGTTTTATTGGAGAGTCAGAAGAGAGAATATTCCTTTATATTTAAAACTCAGTCTTTGAAAGGGTTCTTGTCTTGAACTTGTACTGACAAGAACTGTAGTAAGATTTGGAAATGTTTTCTTGCCTTTCAATTACGTGAAGATTTAAATTAAAAATGGAAAGATTGCGATCAGAGAATAAACTATTAATTAGGCCCTTAGGAGTCAGACTTTCGGAAAGGTTATGGAAAGCACTTCTGCCCATCTATAGTGGACTTATCCTGATATTGCTTATTTTTGGTCTAATGGACCCCCGCAAAAAGTGTATCTTTGGCTCCTTCAATTTTTCTTTTTACAGTTCTACTCTCAAGTAAACCTTGTGACAAATAATCTACGTACTCATCCAATTCTAGCCACCAAGAAAGTTATCGTGCATACTTTGCAAGAGGCATACATATTGTCCGAGCCCAAATTGCTTGCTAAAGTTTGGTTTCTATTACTTGGACAAAATTTCCCTTCCATTGCAAAACAAATTGCTAAACTTGATTGCCACACAGACACTATCTTTGACTAGGTCAACAGAAACCACACTAACCTTGACAAGCCACAAAAGCTTCCTAATTCTGTTTTTATAAAAATTTCATTCCTGATGTTCTGCATATGAATTCTAACTATTTTTATAAAGAAAACACTAACGTGATGTAGTGCAACCAACTGCTGGCAAACCTATCCCAAACATATTTGCCTTATTTTTCCCCTTCTCTTTTTTGGGTGGACTTTATATTTTTATTTGCTTCCTTCAGTATTTTTATTGTTTTAGGGTGCAGATAACTGGTGTATTAAATTTATATTTCAGTGTCAGAGTTTAAAAACTTTCAAAGCAATCAGTGGGCAGGAAGGAAAACTCCATCTTCTTTTTGCTGTTTACAACTGTGTCCATTTTTTTCGAAACCTGTTGATATATGCATGCATGGAATGTGGAGAAAGTACTTTTATTATATCTTGTCCATAAGCCTCTCAAAATTATATGGGGAAAGAACTTTAAAAAAATTACAATTTAATCGATGAAGTTTAGTAATTAAATATGACAGCACATTTTACTATATAGATTCCTATACTTGAAAACCAAACTATGCCGTCAAATAAACTAAAAATGAGATTGCTTCTCTTTAAATTGTAGTATGGCTATAAGAACAAATTCAAAAACCAGCAACCAAAGCATCCAAAATTCTACCCAACAATACCCCCAAACATCTAAAATTGAGAAAGGTGCAGCAGAGACCTTTTCATAAAAGCACCCACTCTGTCGGTCTTCTTAATATTGCAGATACAGATCAACTTTCTTGCTCAGATAAAAAAATAAACACTTTTTCAAATTTGTAAGCTACTCTGCATAATAGACCCTATTCAATTTTTAAGAAAATGAATGTTGGGTTAAGTAGGCCACTAGCTTATTGCACCAGTCTTTCACTTCTGGAGACCATCAGGTTTTAGAAAGATCACCACAAAGCAACCACGCATTTCGTGGACTCATCCTAAATTTCAGTGGACATTCATCTACATCACAAAACTACCATTGAATTTAGCATGCTTGATGGCCACCATTTAGGAGAGGCCCTCAAAAGGGAATAAACAGAGAGTACTGCAAGTCATGACTAAGGTCCACTACCAGACCTTGAGATGGGAGTTAAGAAGAAGAAAGCTTATAGTATGCCTAGCCTTAGCCAGTTCTACTGCATCACTGTTTTTATTACAACAGAATTTCCCAACAGCACTAGGGTCAGATGTTTGCAATAAATGTATTTTCTAACTGAGTGCTGAAACCTCTCTCTCAACATTGTAATAAGTGAGAAAAACCAAAAATAATAATGTTACCACTATATTGTAACAAAAATGCTGAATAACTTTTTTTTTTTTGTCTTTGCTCAGACTACAGCAGCAATGCAGTATATTACAGCTCCATAGGCAGGTGTTGCCTTTACAAACAGACATCATCTGTTATCACATGTTAATCAGAACCAAATGAATTATCATCCTCTGCACTGCTACTAGAACAACAAGAATAGTTTCTTCTCACATATTTGCTTGCACATCTGATGTTTTTAAACAGAGACAGTTTGTTGTTTAGACAGCAAGCCACCTACACATACACAAAAATAATCAGCAATATTGCAGATTATTATTTTCACATCTCACAGTAAGTGCAAGAAAAACAAGACCACCATCTGGTATGCAAACTGGCTTAGGACAGTACTATATTTAAAGGTCACAGCATAACTGGGACTATTCAGATCTCTTTAATAAGCACGCTGAATTTCAATAATTAATGACCAAGACATGCCAAAGATTTAAAAAAAAACAAACAAACAAACAAACAACCAAAGACTTACCCTCTTGCAGGATCTAAGGCTATTGCTCTGGGCTGATCCAATTCTTGCCAAAATAAAACTTTTCTCAAAGATCCGTCTAAATTGGAAACTTCAATCCGATTTGTTTCAGAATCCGTCCAGTATAGTTTCTCTCCCAGCCAATCGCATGCCAACCCGTCAGGTGACAAAAGCCCAGAAATGACCACATTCTGTACACTCCCAGTTTTGTTAAATTCTGTTCGCTTAATGGCTTCTTCGCTTACATCACTCCAGTATATCAACCCCCGGACAAACACAAAGTCCACTGCGGCTGCATCTTCCAAACCACCCACTACAACTGTAGCGTTCTCTTTCCCATTTGCAGCATCCACCAATCGCAGATCACGTCGGTTTGCATACAGCAGCAGCGGTGCAGCTTTAGGTGGGGGGGAAAAATGACATACATTAATGTAAGTCAGGCTATTACAATTTAAGGCATTAGTAGTTTCACAGACATGGTATAAAAGGGCTAATTCAATGACTCCAGAAAAGGCAGCCTTTGGAAGTTAACTAGATAATCCGAAGTCACAGTTTCAAATCTCAGCAAGATCCTCTCAGCTCTTTCAAAGGAGATAAATTACTAACATGCCGCTCACTATCCTACGGTGTGTGTAGTTCAGATAAGATGTTCAAAAAAGAAAACAGGTCTCAATACATTCATTGAAGATCACATGGACACCTTTTCCTAGGAGAGTAGTGTTCAAACAGTATCTGAAGGGGAAACTGAGGCCAGTGTGCTGTGCACCATTTGCTCACTTGCTGCTGCCCTCCAATCTAAAGTAGGCTCCTTTTTAACAGTGTTGCACGTACACGCTCTGAAGCAGCTTGGAATGAAAGACATTATATAAAATGTTAATTAGTACTAAAGCAAGGGGAAAAAGCAGAGCTACAAAAACTGTGTGAAGTCTTCTTTCAAACTGAGGCCCATCATGCCGTGTTTAGTTATCTGATCAAATGTCTTTTTTTTTTTTGCATCCTAGTTTGCCTACCACATACTTGTTTCTGTACAGTCAGTATAACTTTCATATGTAACCCACGAATAAAACTACTGAAAGGCAGTAACCAAGAAAAGAGATGTTTTAAATGTAACATATCCATTTAATTATACTCAACCACCAGTATCACACAGCATCACGAACATTCTAGCAACATTTGTACTGAAATGGAAGTTAGTAAGAACAGGTTTTTAAAACAGAGAAACATCACAAACGAAATCCCCTTTTAAACTGCTATCACAAAATGCAACTAGCCTTCTCTATGGTTGCTCAGGTACTGTTGTGATGAAGGCACATAAAATACCTAGCTAGACACCAAGGTTGGCCCTCTAAACATATTCATATACATGCCATTATAACACTGCTATCAACTTAACAAAAATCTGTAGACTTACCTATAGCTGTAAGTTCCCTCTACAGGCTAAAGAAACCTGTTAGGTCACCAGAGAGAGGCCTGCATTTATGGAGTCAAAAATTGCACATGGTTTGATGACGGCCATTGCGTCTGTATAGGTCTGCAGATTCTTACAAAGATAGCACTTTTGTTTCCAGAAAAGAGACAGTTCTTATATAAAAGGCTTACACTGAGACTAGAAATCCAAGTGCCTGTTAAATTGATCTACACTTTAAAATGTCACCTCAGAAGTTAAGCTTTCTCAAGACTATTCATTGCATTTGTACCATACCATGTCCTTCAGAAACTCATACGTGGAGGGGGGGTTAAGGGGATAGACTGGAAAATAAATTTTTTATTCTGTGTCAGGAACTGTATTTAAGTGTTCCAAAAAAAAAATTAAATCAAATTTAAACTGTTAATTTTGTTTAGGTTCATTTTACAAACCCTGCATAAAAATTTCCCTCACACCCAGTCATTTAGAGCTCTGCATAATATTGAATGTTTTTTTCTAACAAAGTCAGATTTCAAACTTAACATCTTTATCTACCCACATTATTGATTTACAGCAAAATATTTAGTGCAGGCATAGTACATCTATGTAAGTAGAGGAGGCATTTTTACAGAAAGAGAGGGGAATCCCATTTTAAGTAACAAATTTGTTACCTTATCTTTCTACCTTCCTTCCTCTCCCCCGCAAAAAAAAGTCTAAAAAAATTAATGATTTAAAAGAGGGTTTCCCAAACTTTAGATCTAAAGTTGTTTAGACAGGTCACAAGAAGTCACATACAAAAAAAAAGGGGGGGAGGGAGGGCCCACATTATCCAAAACCATTATTCAACACTCTGAAAATGATAAATGGGAATGAACAAAATAATTGTGTGTTCCTGTATGATTACCATGCTACCGTAAACTGAGAAATTCAGCAAGTGGTACAGTGCAGTATATAAGTGCATACAGCAGAGTGACAGAACCGTTTCTAATAAGACAATATGCCCCGCGTTTGAATAAGGCAAATCCAGGCACAAACAAGTACAAGTTCCATTATTATGTACAACACGAAGTGAGAGTACCCAGGCACACAGCATGCACTGAATTGGAACACCAGGCATGTCAAGGGTAATCACGAAGGCACTGCTGAGTCTAACAGAACTGTATTGCATAGGTTGTTCATTCTTTGGGGGAGCTCAGTTCTGGCTGAGGAATGATTCTGAAAGATGTCCTTTTCGCAAAGTCATTCAAGTTATCTGAATTACACTTCAGAATGAAATCTGACTACAAGCATGACACACAGTTTTACATAGACTGATTCAAAACCACAACTTGTAGTGCATTCTGTAGGGCTGGCTGGTGAGAGTATTAAACCTTCCAAGTTGTTGTGACATTTAGAAACCAGGCATCCATCAGCGAACAATAAATCTGAGGATTTCTTTTCCCTGAGAAAACTTGAAACTTTGAAGACGTCAACAAGACCTGATCACTCAAACTGGCAGCATCAATAGGAAATGTCCTTTAAGCATCTTATTGGGTACCCATTTGAATTAGATAGCAGTAGAAAGGGAAAACTTGCAAAAAAATTCATCTTTCCCTGTGTAACTGACATGGGGTTTGTTTGGTTCTTTTAGGGACATAGGATCTGAAGAAGCTATCACACTGAAAAGCATGCCTTTAATAAAGCACAGAAGAGTGTTGTTTGAATAGAGACATGGCTGAAGATGTCCAAGAGGAACTGCTTTCAGAACACAGAAATAGCAGCAACTACTTAACAATTCAACTTGATGAGTCAGCCGGTGTATGTGCGTGCATGTATGCATGCTTTGATTATTTGCAAGTTACGTTTCTGATAGCTAAAGCAAGCGTTCAATATAACTAATGTGCAAAAACAATGTGTGTGATAGTACAGCCAGTTTTGCAATCTGCCTGTCTGGAGCCATTCAATGATTGGTAAGAATAATGGTCCGATCACATCAATGCAAATCATTACACCTACCGCCTTATGGCTTCCCTGTTTCCTACTCAAGCTTTTTGCCAGCAAGGAAGTTACTGAAAACCCACACCTAATCCTTCATGAAGCTGTAAAAGCAATGCATTTAATTAAAGGCCCGCCAATGAATTTGTGCTTCTGTACACTGCTCTGTGATGATATGGGTTTCCCTTACCATTAACTCCTCTTTCATACTGACATGAAGGGGGAAAATGCTTACAAGGTTTGAATCATGAACAAAACTGCAAGTTTCCCTCAATTTTTAGCAGAGGCTTTCAATGACTTATCCTGGCATGCTTAGCCTAAATGCTAAGGGTGGACACATTAGAAAACTTTACAGTTTGTCTTCACAAGTACAAAGTGGTTTCCTCTTCTTTCAGATTTTGAAGGACACTGTCAGGAGCTATAAATTCAGAAGTTAGCATGTACAACCCAGCTGTTCAGCTATTCTCCTAATGGCCCCCCAGAAGAGAAAGATGTCATTGACTTGACAGCATAGATTGGACCACTGCAAGACAAACTGAGAGGGACAAGACTGCAACTGACTTTTGCTGAAAGAGAAAATACAGAGCTTTCGTAACATCACATTGTCATCCCCACTTCTCTGCAACTCAGCATTTTATTCAATAGTAATGAAAAAAAAGTATCAAATCATCCAATGATCCAAAGTTACTTCATTTCAGTATCCTTCCCAGTTAAAAGGTGCTGTGCACTAAGTTTGCCAGCTCATCCACCATACTGAATGGTGCGAATTTAAATGTTGGGCTTCTTTTGCTACTGAAATTCATTTTCACAGTATCACAATTCTTAATTTTTGTACAGTTACATATTTTCTGTGCAACACAGGAGAATCATCTTTGACCACTTGCTGAAGCACGGACCAGAGACTGGCATGTAGATTAACAAAACACTGCCAAAATAAAATGTACATTTTAAATGTACAAGTTTAAAATTAGCTTTCGGTAAATCAAAACTGTACATTACCAATCCAAAGTTTACATTTCAATGCCTCAAAAGCATTAAATTTGCTATGGCGTTAACTTAGGGAACGGAGTTTCTACTCTAAATGAACAGATACAGGTTTTGGAAGTGGGAAGAGAGGAATCTAACAATTTAACAATTTTGATTACTAGCAGCTTTATTTTATTTTTTTTAAGTTATTGATCAACCAACGTAATGCAGGTCCAACTGTATTTCCAGTGCACACATACAAATCAGTTTACACATCATACGTGACAAAATATGTAAAAAATTAACAGATAAGCAATAATCATAAAAACAATTTTGTAAAACACGTAATTCACATCTGTCTCTTTTCAGATTATCACTACAGTTCAAACCCAGTTTTGAGAAGTTTTAAAAATTACATCTATTTATAAGCTTTGCTGTTTTGCACGGTATACAGTATGATTATTAAGCCTTAGTTAAGTAGCTGCCTTATTATAACATCACTGATTTTCCACATGGACTGAATAAAGTGGATACAAGGCTTCTCAATTAAACTGTGTGCTATTTCTTTATTGAATGTGTTACTTTCTCCATTAATCCATTTTTGCATAAAAGGATTCTTGGATTTCCACAATGAACTAAGAATAATTGTGAGTACAGATTAATTTATTCATTGTTGTTCGATCTACACAGTGAAAGAAGAGAAGCTGAAATTCAGAATAATCATAAGTTTTTGCTACTTTTTACATGCAGTCTGTTTCCAGAATTTGGCCAACAACGGCCAGGATTACAGCAAATACATTACACTCCCTCTAAGTATTTTGAATCTTTGACAATTAAGCACAGCTGGGGAAAAAGTTTGTTGCTGGAAAGCAACCAAAGTATAAGTAAAGATAATAATATGAAGCAAATTCCCCCCCCCCTTTTATTTTTGGCAGCAGGCAATGAGGGGAAGAGGCTAAAGAGGAAAATTGTGTTTCCTTTTATTAATTAACATTTCTATTTGAATAATGGGAAAAATAGTTTGGCTAAGTGACAGAATTATTATTAGCAGAATTATTCATGTAGCTAGTTGATTAAGACTGTAGATTTCCCTTCTTTCCTCTCTCAGAGATGATTAATTTTCAAATTTGACACACAGTGCTTACACGTGGCCCTCATAAACAGAATTAAAACGATATCATCATTTCTGTTACACTGATTTCATTGTAATACAGAGTAATTCTATTTGGGTAATATAACCCCATAACAAACAAAAAAATCTTTGCTGATGTAGCCATTTTCCATACCCACATATATAAAAAGCATTCATTATTAGTGCATCAGAAGCCACTGAATATTCTATCTTTAAAATAAAATAAAATAATAATAATAATAATCTATGTTAAAACTTTGGGGACTTATCCCAAAATTAATACAGTAAGTTTAACTAAAATAATGTTAATAACTAAACTACAGTTTAAATGGGATAATCCCAAATGCATATTATTAATCCAGTTGGGAAAAAAATGATACAGTATTCACATTCTACCCTCAGATTTGTAGATTTGACTCCATTTCAAAGTTGCTTAGGGGTCCTGCAACTGACTTGAAATGCACGAGCTTATATTTTAAACAGTAGCTAATTAATCACCCTAAAAAGAAACAAACAACTTTAGTAAGCAAAACACACAAGGACATAATGGCAAGGAGAAAATAATTATTACAAGCTAATTTCTAATGCAAATACCACCATTTTAGTCAAACTGAGCTCTGCCCATTTGGAGCAAACAGCTAATCTTCTCACACTGTGAATTCCTTTCCATAAATATTTATAAACTACAAGAACATTTGGACAGTTAAATTAAGTCTTTATTAGTGTGTTAATTTGCCTGCCAAGTATAAATAGATTTTTCCTATTTAATTTTTAGGGCGGTCATCACCCAGCATTTATAGAATTGTAGATGCAATGTTTTCCCCTCCCAACACCTGGAAAATTGTGCTTTTACAGAACTATGCTGTATCTTTATTTACACTGGCAAATGATTATGCAACTCTGGTTAAACTGACCAATATGTGGAATAGGTTGTGTAAATACTGGTAGTTATTTAAGAGGAGAACAAATACTCTTCACCCAAATCAACTATTAGTAATAACCAGGTAAAGAACAGAGACAATCCCAAAAGGGCTTGTTTACAGTTGGCTCAAAAGAATAATAAATAACCATCACATGCCACAACTGGACCATGCCACACTTGTATGTGGAACACGAGGGTTTGTACAACAGCCATCCAAGGTGCTTGTCTACACTGGCACTTTACAGCGCTGCAACTTTCTCGCTCAGGGGTGTGAAAAGACACCCCCCTGAGCGCAGCAAGTTTCAGCGCTGTAGAGTTCCAGTGTAGACAGTGCACCAGCGCTGGTTGTTGCGCCCCTCATGGAAGTGGGTTTTTTAGAGCGCTGGGAGAGCTATAGCAGCGCTTTAACATTGCCAGTGAAGAAGTGCCCTAAGTCAATGGCTGGGACAAGTGGCTTAGCTGGGCTTTAGATGAACAAGTGTAGTCTGCCTGATGTGAACAGGAAGCCATAGCATTCCTTCATTTCACAGTAAGCACCCTGCATCAGGCATCCATGGGGTAAACATCTGTGGTTACAGGAAATCCCTTACCTGTATTTTTATTTGCAGCAATAGCTTGGGTGACCACATAGCTAGTGTGAAAAATCAGGACGGGGTGGGGGGGTAATAGGCACCTATATAATGCAGAGCCCCGAATATCAGTTGTGTCCGTCCCTATAAAATCAGGACATCTGGTCATCCTAGCAATAGCTGGGTCTTAAAGCATGTCCCTGATGCGCTACCTCACAGAAACGGATGGTAGCATAGAATTTAGCAAGTTATCCGCAGTTTACAAGAGCAGTATTTGTGGAATCCTTCAAGCTGGCCCAAGGTCGATGAGGGCCCCCTGCTGGGACCGAGAACTACCAGTCTGTTCAGGTGCAGTACATCCCTGTACATGAAGGTATCAATTTGCCAAACTGGGAGTGGTCCTGTACAAGAAGGCCAGGGATAACAGCTGAATTTCTGGTGCCACTCCAAAATCATCTCTCCCATGTATGAGAAACTGGACTCTCTTGGAGAACAACTCACCAGCAAGCCAACCCACATAATTAACATTTGCCAGGAAGCTAATGAGGATGAATATGCTGGGGACAAAGAGGACAGTGTTGAAGTCTGAAGACTGTCTGCCAGAGAAAAGGGATGGTGACAGATCAGGAGATGAGTGTCTGTGTGTGTGTGTCTCTCTCTCTCTCATATGCACACAGAATGTGCTATGCACTACTTGACTTCAAATCAACAAGTAAATATAGCAGTGAGTGCACTGAGGTGGATTGCTTGAAGTGGGCACATACGGGATGCAATATTACCAGAAGGGTGGAAATACTTGTCAAAAAGGGTGGAAATTCTCTGATTCCCAGAAGCACGTGAGTAGAACTCAAACACAGGAACCATTCCTGAGCTGCTATCTTCTAGCTGAAAAATTTGCACAACTGCAATAAAACCCCCAGCCCAACCTGCTATCCCTGCAGTCAGATTGTCACTTCCAGCTAAAACTTAACAAGTGAAGAGCAGAGATCACTTACTGAGATGTAGGAGAGGAGGGAAACCTGAAAATTATTAATGTCACTCTGAACAATATTTCTGTAAGATATTATGATTACAATAAGTTCTTCAGTTGAATAGTTTTACAGTAACAGGGGAATACAAGTACTGTATCACCTTCATGAACCACTGACAAAGTAAATTACAACTTTATTCCCCCCCCCCAAAAAATACCAGCAAACTCCATCATATTTGAACACACTTTGCCATAATGCTACTTTATCTTTGCTCCCAGTCACATTAAACTCTGCCACGGGTTCTATAATCACCTTCCTAATACTTTATTTAAAAAAATCTTTCAGTGATGATTTGATGAGGGTGAGGGATACAACTGTGGAAATTACTGTATTAATGATGGCATTTGCCAAAACTTAGATCATGCTGGTTTCAAAAAGCTCTCAGCTGAAATATGGCAATGACAAAGGCAAACCAAATGGAAAATATGGCATGAACAATGCCAGACTGATCTCTAAGGAATGATACAGAACCAATCAAAAATGGGCTATCTTTTGTACATACTGGATTGAGGGACGGGGGGAATGTATTGTGATAACTTGGGGGACGATCCTCTACGGTCTGATCTCCAACACTGGGGCTCCGGGTCTCAAGAAACCCTTTATCTGAAGACTCCATGAAGCTCCCACTGGAACTCCTTTATGCTGCTATAAGACCCCACCTAGTTGTTTCAGAACATTACAGGGTATAGTATGCCTCTTCCCCGCCCCCCTCCCTCTGCTCTCAGCATGCTGTCTGAGCAGCACCCTTAGGCCTAGTCTTCACTTACCGGCTGGTCCGGCGGCACGCCATAGATGTTCTGGGATCGATCCCGGAAGTGCTCACAGTCGGCGCCGGTACTCCAGCTCGCCGAGAGGAGTACGCGGCGTCGACGGGGGGAGACTTCCTGCCGCGTCTGGACCGCGGTAAGTTCGGACTAAGGTACTTCGAATTCAGCTACGTTATTAACGTAGCTGAATTTGCGTACCTTAGTCCGAAGTCCGGACTAAGTGGGGACCAGGCCTGAGTCTCTACTAGCCCAAGAAGCCTGGAACCTGCTAGCCTTTCTAAATTAAAAACAAGAGTCTTTACACGATGGTACCACTGGACAATTTTTTTTTAAAACAAGTCTTTTGAGCACATTAGGAGTTTGTCAAAATACCAATTACCCAACAGGCATTTCCATTCCTTCAAGAACTGATTCTAAATACAGGACAGCTAAACGTCTGTCCAACACAACATCATAATAAATTTCCATAAATATAATTTATAAGCTTCCTGGTCAATCAATTCTTGATGCACTCCTTGCATGAGCAGGGTTGAAAAAAAGAGTAACTCTCTTACTTATCAGTAAAAACAATGAGGAGTCCTTGTGGTACCTTAGAGACTAACGAATTTATTTGGGCATAAGCTTTCATGGGCTAGAACCCACTTCATCAGATGCAATTAGGAAGTTTTCCCCCAGAAGGGAAGAAGAGGCAAGTCATCTGTTCCTGCAGAATCTAACCTGTTCTTCTGTAAAAGAGAAGCTAAGTTTTAGAACTTATGACTGATGTAACTTTGCAAATGTAAACCTGTGTGGTGTCATTTTCCTTAGTTAACAGACAGACCTATTGCCCACCGCTCCCAAGCAGCAGCAGAGCCTCTAACAAGATTCTGATCAGTTTCACTGCTACTATTAAAAATACTGTGGGCAATAGTGAAGCTGACATGAATCAGGTCAACCTCACTCCTCTGTGCCCTGGAGAAGGCTCCAAGCAGCAGCAACAGCAGGCATTGTTGATGTTCAGAAAAGAGGAAGCCCCAATCCCAAAAATAAACCAGAAGCTGGAGGAGGTGTACATTAGCAGTGACAGGTTCTGGGACAGGGATAGGGGTCTGCTCTCCCCCACGCCCTTCTAGCATCAGAATAGGTCAGAGGCCAACATGAAAGATGGGAGTCTTTTAGCAGGATCCAGGGACATCTTCGCCTTATGAATACCAGCTTGGGGGAGGCACCTACTAGCCAGAGGTTGATACATAATATGTGGGGCCTCTCCAGAGGCATCCCTAAATAATACTCTTAGAAGACAGAATGCTGCAAATTGACATAGCAAAATAAGAATATACTCCAGTTCCATTCCTGTGTCTAAAGGAGGGGCTTCAGTCTCCAGCACTGTCAGCTTGGCACCTTTCACAGCACCAAATTCATGAACCAAGAAGTAAACATATGCACAAAAAACTTCACCCTTACTCGTGTAAAAACATAGTCGTACTTCGGACAATATTCTGTGTGGGCAATGCTTGTCTTTGCCTCATTAAAGGGCTGCTGACACCTCCTAGAAATTGAACATATTCGCTTCAGAACCAATTCTGCTTCCATATCATGTACAGGCTTTATTACAAAAGACATGCATAAAAATACGATCTTTGTTTCTTCCAAGTTCTGCTGCTTATCCCTACCTGAAGTAACAGTTAACTGCGGTGGAAATTACTGTAATGTCACAGATAGAAGATTATGATTTCAGGTGGGAGAAAAACAGCAGGAGCAGATGAACTCTAAAGAAACAAAGATGCTGTTTTGTGAAAAATATACTCCGCAAAATATAAAGAGAAGAGAGAAAAAAAATGACAATCCAGAATGGTTTATAAACTGAATGTCTTTCAAAGTTTCCTACAAAGCATCAGCGGGTCTGTGAAGACTTGCAAAGAATATATAACTAAGAGCTGATTGATTTGGAAAAATGACAGTCATGGTGCCAATATCCCACTGACTTGTATACTCTTGCTCAAATTGCAACTTAAGGGGAAAAAAACAGAAGAATCTCTCATTTAAGGCAACAATTACAGTGCTAGATGAATTTTTATTAAGGAAATGTATGGTTATTAAATAATAAAGTGACTGCTCAAAATACATTATTTCTCCTCCTTGCCTGAAATACAGTTACTTAAAATTTAACTTTACAGCCACAAGTGGGGTATGAAATGTTACGTAGCCCACTTAAATAAGTATACTTACATTTCTCCAACAGGATGCAATATGGCAAACAGATGCATGGAAGGGGAGGGGGGAATCTTTCCTCTTCCAGAGCAGTGAGCAACTGGCTATCAAGCTCTTCCTCCAACCCAAATCCCCTTCCCCCAAGCTCCCATCAAAACAAATTAATGGTTGCAAGCCAATTTTTAAATCAGAATGTGATTGCTTTTTTCTGATGTATCAAAGAATGCCTTCCCTCGTTAACTATGGAAAAGGACAGTGATGTGATGGATATAAACACAGGTCTCTTCCCACCAAAAAAGAAGATTTTAAACAAGTAGAAATGGTTACTATATCAAATGTACAGCATACAAAATCTTCAGCTTTCTTTTTGTTCTCTACAAGATAGGAAATTGAGGGGAGGGGGGAATTAAATGTTATACCTATCTCATAGAACTGGAAGGGACCTTGAAAGGTCATCAAGTCCAGCCCCCTGCCTTCACTAGCAGGACCAAGTACTGTCCCTGACAGTTTTATTTATTTTTTTGCCCCAGGTCCCTAAATGGCCCCCCTCAAGGATTGAACTCATAACCCTGGGTTTAGCAGGCCTAGTGTGTTAAAAACACTGAATGCCATTTGGCAGTTCTTTATTTTCAATCCCTTATTTGAAAAATATATCAATATTCATTCAGTATATATTAGCCAAGTCTATCAACATCCTTTACAATCAGCCCTCTAAAACACAAACTTCTCTCAAGTCCCAGAATGGACCCAATACAGATCAGAAGAGTGTTATTCTTCTTGCCAAAACAACGAGGAGTCCCGGTGGCACCTTAAAGACTAACAGATTTATTTGGGCATAAGCTTTCGTGGGTAAAAACCCCACTTCTTCAGATGCATGGATTCTTTTTGCCAAGTGTGTACTTATTCTGGTGCATATAAAATCCAATGAAACGCCAGATTATTACATACACTTTTTTTCCAGTGAAGTGTACAGGACTTCAATTATCTCTAAACATGGATAGGCGCAGGGGGCGACCAAAACAAAAACAACAACAATCCAACCCACCCAGCCACCACGATGTTTTAATGCTTTGCTCCTTGAAACGCTGCCCAGAGTCTCCTCACCCCTCTGCCTCCCATCCTGGATTACGTGCAACGAGGACTGCAAACCCTGAGCGTTTGTCTCTTTTCTTTTAAGTTTGCAAAAACAAAAATATATAGATATTTTTAACATGACTCCTGATTACGCTGGATAAACAAAAATAACTCCAGCCACCCCCACACAAACATCACGAAGCCCAGAGAATATTTCACCACCAGGTGATTTCCTCTGAAAGCGCCTCTGGGGGTGCACACGACCGTGCAATGCCCCCACCCGCCCCGGCCAGTGCAGGGCTTGCCCGCTGCGCTGCGGGAAGTTAGTTCGGGGAGCAAAGCTGGATACATGGCATTGCAAAGAGCGCTGCTGCCCCTTCCCCTGGGCCCCTCTCCCCCTTCCCGGCGGCCAGGCCTGGCCTCTCCCCCCACCGCGCGGAACATGGCCACGGGCAGCGACCCCCGCAACTTTCCCCCTTCCCCGCTCACCTCGCATCAGGGCGCAGAAACTGCAGAGAAGTAGGCTCCGGAGCACGGGCCCCATCTTCCGTCTCTGCTCGCTCACCGGCGGGGGGGCGGCGGCGGCGGCGCTGGCGGGGGAGAGCAGCAGCAGCTCTGCTGCCAGTTCATACTTCCAGGCGGGGGGGGGAGGGAGCAGCTGCAGGTCCGTCCCCCCCGCTGTCTGGCTCTAGCAGGCGCCTGGCTCCTTTGCACCAGCCGCGCAAACGCTCCCCTCCATACTGCTGCTGCTGCTGCTGCTGCCGCCTCCGTGCAAAGGCGGCTGCAATTCCCCCATCCAACTCCTCTGCCAGCCGCCTCCTCCCGTGCACAGCGGCGCAGGGATACACGCCCCCCCTTCCCTGCTCAGCAGCAGCCTCCTCCTCCTCCCCTCCCCCGGACGGCTCCCTACGCCCCAATGCAGCGCCCTCCTCCGGTGCCTGCGCTCGCACAAAGCCCGCCGCGCCTCCCCGACAAAGGCGGGCGGGGCGAGCCCAAGCCGAGCCAGGCAACGCGGCGGCGGCCGCGGAGGGAGGCAGCGCTTTGCACAGGCACCATCCCCAGAGAGGGGGAGGGACACTCCAGCCGCCACTATCGCATTCCAATGGGACTATTTTCCTTTCCCTCCTCCCTCTTTTTTGGGGAAAGGGGGGGGGTGCGATGCGGTTGTGGATACAACACTGGACCTGGGAGCGCCGGACCTACTTTCAGCCACAGAGCAAGAGCAGCAGCACAAAGGAAACTTACAGCTGCTGCTCCTGCTTCAGGTGAAGGCAGCCTTGGCTCCGGCAGGCTACGTGTTTGCAGCTAGGGAGAAGCTGAGGGAGACAAGCAGAAGCGCCAATGCCTCTTTCCTTTTTAATTCCCTTTGTCTAACTATTGCAGCACTACATTAACCACACACTGTGAATGAATCAGTACTAATGGCCCTTGAGCCAGCTAGATATGTAGGGATCTCCAATATAAAGTTATGGGACCAACCCTGCACTCCTTATACAGAAAAACTTCCCCTGACTTCAGTGAGAGTTTTGCCTAAGGACTGCAGCGTCCTTTAAAAAAATCCTTACAATCCCACATCAGCCAACCCCCAAAATAAAATCTCTGCCAGTCAGTCACGCAAGAGGGTGGAATAATATTGATATTTAAATATTTATCAGTCTCTTATACACTTTTCCTGATCTGGCCTCCTGATTGAATTAGAAACCCCCTAGGGGAATGGCTGAGTCATGTTATATTAAAGTATCAGTATCACTAGAAAAAATTGAGCAGCACTGTAAAATGAAGCTACAGTGTGGGGTTACTAGAGGAATTTTTTTTAATCTTTCCCAGTGCAAAACGATTATTTATTCTTTTTAACAGAACTTTGCTGCTTAATTGGTACAATGATGCATGTCTCATTTCCCAAAAGTCACTGGGTTTTGGTATTTTGTCCCCTTCACTGAATCAATGCAATAAACAGTTTTGAACAAAAATAAAAAAAAAAACACAAACATAAAACACATAGTAAACATTTCACATTTAAATGTAACAATAAACACTTCCCAAATGATAGCCACTTAAGCACCCCCCTTTCTCTGTCAAACTACTATATAAACAGATTTTTAAATATTTAGTAATTCACTCTTAGAAGCTTTTAAAAAAGGTTTATTTCCCTACATATTTTGCTCTTTCCTACTTGGAAACACTGAATGAAAGTTTTCTTGCATTTACATAGCTTCTTTCATCCACTTTACAAACTCCACTTAATAATTTGTACCAAGAGACATACATACCACTTTGCCCACCAAGGAATGCAGCAGCTGTTTAATAACACACAGACACAATACGCAACAGCTTAGGGCAGAAGTTGAGAGAAATACCATATTAAATTTAAAGGGTCGTATTATTCTCAGATCTACTACAAACACAAGAAAAATAACCCTTCTAATTTCATAGTTTACTTTGTTCTTTCCTGGTGATCATTTATAGTAGGATGTCAGCACCGGAGACAGACTAGGGTATAAGCCTTATAGACCCTTGCCTAGGGCCCCAGTTTCTTGAGTCTTGCGATTACATCAGAATCTCCACTTTCATTTAAAAAAAAAAAAGAAAAATGCATTGTAAGTTTCTTGTCCATATGGTTGCAAAGGAAAGCTTGAATATTTAAACAAGAGTGAAATCAAAGCAACAAATATCTCCCTGCATCTGCAACACTAGCTCAGAGATGTGAACTGCCTCATTCATCCCAATGGTAAGGGAATTTTAAGACCCACTGCTCTGGGGGACCCCACCAACATCACCCCCAGTGGTGGACTCTGTGTGGCCCAGCCACCAAGTTGATTTCCCCAGCTGCCAGTGTAAATATTGGGAGGTCCCCTGCTTACTTGGGGCTTGGAGAGGAGGCCCCTATTACTACTCCTGGGGAGATAAGGAAGACTCATGTTGCTCTCCCTACCTCTCAGCTAAGAGACATGGCCTTCCCTGCTTCTGCCACTCCATCTGGGGGGATGGGCCCACAAGGCAGCCCATGTCATGATATATCTAGGCACTGAATTCCCTTAATCCAGCCCCAGTCAGCACAGTTAACTGAGGCAAGAGCCTGCAGGGGAAACATAACATTATTTAAGCTGTTCCAGAAAAATTACTATAATTTAACAATATAATGTAAATTGTAAAATCAATGTTGTATAAGAGTGATTAGCCTTTTTAAACAAGTATCTAGAATCTGTGATGAATTCCCTATCATAATCACATAAAGTAGAGCTGAGAAAACCCTCAACCTGAGAGCTATCAAGCCTGACCCCCTAAAGCGTGCAACACATTTCCCTTCATTATTCCCTCTAGTGTCTTATCTAATCTTTTGCTGGTGAAACTCCAGTGTCTTGACTACCTCTCTTGGGAGTCTGATCCCCTACCTAATTGCCTCAGTCTTAAAGACATCTTCCCTGAGGTCCAAGCTAGTTTTATTTTTAGCATTAAAACATTACAGTATTCCATCCCTTCACCATGTCTTGTAATGCAAGTCTTCTCCTTTCCTGATATTATTTCCTTGAAGATACTTAATTAATGTTATTGGCTTCCCCTACCTCAGCTTAGCCCTCTTTTCCCATAAGTATCAAGTCAGACCCTTCAATCTCTTTTCATCAATGCTATCATATCTAGTCCTATTCTGAACCTACTTCTTCTTATAATGCAGAGGCCAGAACTGTGTGTAATATTCTAGGTGCAATTATACCAGGACTATATAAGAAAGGCAAGGTGAGTGAGGTAAAATCTTTTATTGGACTAATTTCTGTTGGTGAAAGGGACTTGCTTCCAATCTTCCTCAGGAAGAGCTCTGTGAAGCTCAAAAACTTGTCCCTGCGACCAACGGAAGCTGGTTCAGAAAAAGTTATTGGTTCACCTAGCGTGTTTTTCTCATATCTCGGGACCAACATGGCTATTACAACAATATAAAGACAATAAAACAAACAAAAAACCAAGGCACGTTTTCGGCTTTACTTGCAATTTATATGCACAGAAATTAGTTTTTCAGATGGACCACAAAAGGAAGTAGGTGAGACAAATGGCCTACCCTACACCTGCAGGTCTTTCATACTGTTTGTAGTATGTTACTTGATTTCAACTGAGTCAGAATAAAATAAAGGGGAGTGGGAAGAGGGTATATTTCGAATTTTAATAGGGATTCCTCATGTTAATTAATATTTAATCGCTGCCTTGAAGTAGAATTTCTGGGTCACCGATTCAAAAACAGTCCAAGACCCCAATCCTGCAGTGAGATCTGTGTAGGCTAGCAGGCTCTTACACCAACACAAGGTCCTGATGAAGTCAGTGGGATCCTTGTAAGACTGGGGCCCAAGTCAGTAGTGATCAAAAGCAACTAATGGATTATGACTGCTCAGCAAATGAGTTTGTGTCTACCACATCACAGAAACCACCATCAGAATTGATTTCTTTGCTGATTGTCTCAATGAATCCAAGAATTCAATGAGCACGGTGGGTGAAATCCTGCTTCATTGAAGTCTATGGCAAAACTCCCATCCACTTCAGTGGGGCCAGGATTTCACCCCAAGACTCTAGCTCACCCCTAGAAGTAGGACCACAAAGGCAAGGCTGAGGCACAATAGTTTGGGGGGATAGAGCATTATGTAGGGAAGGCTTGCGCTGCTATTGCCTGTGTTGTAGCTGATACTGTTCAGTGCATTAACAGAAGACACTGGGTTTCAGCGCTGTCAGTTTGACACTTTTCACAAGCCCTAAACTCACTTTTTAAAAAGAAACAGACTTAATTCTGATCCTCCCTAACTCTGAGCCCAACCCCAGTTCAACTATAAGTGCATTTACCATCATTTCATGACAAATCTTTGGGAAGAGGTTTGCCATGAGGCCCTCTTCTGAAATGAAACGGCTCCTTAAAGTGGGGCTACTTCAACAACCAGGTAGAAAGGGGTTAGATTATCTTGTCCATAATTAGGGTTAACATTAACAGGAGACATTTTGTCCCTCACCAACTCTCCCATGCCATGGGGAGGTGCCTTCAACTTTTCAGCAAGAAATAGGAAGGTTTCTTTGGATTGAGAGAGAGAACATTTTGGTTTTCTTTGTTTCTAAGGCACTACCTCCACTCGTGATCCCCAGAGGTCCTCTCAGAGCCATCCTCCTCATCTCCTCTCTTCTTCAAATAAACCTTCAGATGGAAAAACTAGAAGCATCTCTCTCTCCAGAGCTCGTCAGTGCCACTGCTGTTACCAGAGGGGGCCATTTACACAGCAAAGCAAGTAATTGATCCTTTCATCTACAGAACCCATTCCTTGTGGCAGATCATATGGTAAATGGGGACTTGAAGGGGCAATCAAAGTTTCTGCTCTCTCCTTCCATCCTTTTTGTTCTCATCTTATTTTTTTCCCTATTCTTTTTTACCCTTCCCCACATAGGTTCCGATCTCTAACGGCGCCGGTGGGGGTTAGTCCCACACCCAACTTCGTCCCCTCCCTGCCCTTATTCAACTCCTTCCCCAAATCCCCGCCCCGGCCCCGCCTTCTCCCCTGAGCACACTCCTCCCCCCTCCCTCCTGGAGCTTGCTACAGCTGTTTGGCAGCAACAAGTGCTGGGAGGTAGGTGGAGGAGCTGGGACGCAGTGCACTCAGGGAAGGAGGCGGATGAGGAGGTGAGGCGGGGCGGGGAGCTTGGCTGCCGGTGGGTGCAGAGCACCCACTAATTTTTCCCTGTGGATGCTCCAGGGCTGGAGCACCCATGGAGTCGGCGCCTATGCTTCCCTATTACCAGAAGAGGTGGCGGGTTGCTCAGCCTCTATTTGCATCTCCAGATAACCAGACCACGAGTGCCCTCCCACAGCCAAGCACTACAACCAAAGCAATAGCTTGGGCTGTGCCCGAGCCCATCACAGCCCTATATATATATATAAGCCACTTCAATATAAATTCTACGGGGATACCCTGAGAGTAGGGATGGAAGCCTTCAAGGACCTGTCCATCACCTTACTTGCAGCGGGACCGCGGGAGGGAAGGAGGAGCATATTTCTAATGGTGGCCAGGGTGAATCTGAGATCATGTGATTTACCCAGCCCCCCACTGCTCCTTTCCTCTCCTCCTCTCAAGCTTGAAAATTCTCTGCCCCACGCCCTCAGAGCACGCTTCCATTGTAGTGCTTTCAGCTCCCCCTATGAAGGATTCTGATCCCAGATTTATACTACCCATTGGACCACAGGGCAGACCCAATATTTATTAATGTTTAACATGCCTAAATTTCAAAGCCAAATTATGAAAATGTCATTTGGGAAAGTTACAGTTTTAGTATGTTTAAGTACTTTAATGCTGCACTGATGAGTTAAAACATCCTTTTCAAAGGGATCACATTTTACACTGACGTGCACTAAAGCATTGTTTTGTTTTAATTTGCTAAAAACTTTCAAAAACAGTCAGCATATGGGCCCCATTAAGTGCATGTGCATGCATTTTAAAGCAACAACAATTTTGAAATACTTCCTTTTCAGAACACTTTTATGGAGTTCAATATTTTGCAATACATATCCTCAGTATTTATGAATTAAGCGTTGCATTGCATCCTTTGAAGCTTAAGAATTAGCTATTGGTAAAACATTGTACATGTTGTTCACACTATTTTAGTCACAGGGATTGGTGGCTGAAGTTTATGGCTATGGTTAAGAAAGGGAGGTCACCATTTCAGGGAGTAGTTAACAAACAGACAACAACTTTCATATGGTGGCTTTTATTCCTGATGGGCCTTAAAAACTACGACATACAAGCTGTACACAGGGAACGTCTCATCGAACCCTAGAAACCCAGCCACTTCTGGAATGAAATGCAATAGTTAACTGCACAGCAACACTCTTGTTTTATCCAGTTCAAATTGCAGAGGGAATGTAGCTAATCAGAATCTAATCACTCACACTGGAATTCAGCCAGGACACCAGGGCTAACACCTTACCACTCAAGAAAATTACTATGAGATTTTCAGTAGCAGTTTCTCATCAGAGGCTTGGGCTTTTTACATCCATTCTACATCTGTAGGGTAGTGTAAGCGGGGGAATGATCCCGCTAATCATGTGTGGAACTTTCCTGGCTTCTGCTCTAGCCCGGTGAAGTGGGCTAGCGAAAGCAATCTGAGTCCTCGCTCCCACTTCCTTTACCAAGAGGTCTGCCTGACCTTGAGGGCTCCCCTTCCACTCTTCTGTTTGGCAGAGTCCTCTAACCCCGACAAGGCTGGGCCCAGGATTCCTGGGGGCGCTCAACCCCCAACCTTGCTGTGGTCACCTAGGACAGGGGCTAGGGTATCCCCACTCCGGGGTACTCTCTCTGCACTGGGCACCTCCCTGACCCACTGATCATTTCATACAATTTAAAGCAAATACAAGTTGTTTAATTAACAATTAATTTTAAAAAAGAATAAGAAAAAATGGGAAAGGTTAAAGGAAAACACATCACCCCGCTCTGTGGCAGGGAACATTACAAACAGTGTCTCTGAACATCAGGGCACTTTGCAGTCTGTTCCTTGTAGGTCCCAGGTCTCCTTCTCAGGTCCTGGCTGTGCTTGCAGGGATGCTGCAGGTTGGACACTTGCAATGGTGGTGGCCACACACCTCCGGGCTTTGGGTGGTGGGACCCTTCTTCCCAGCGTCAGCCCCACATTGGGTTAAGATCCCCCTCCCAGTCTGGCCTGCAAGGACCCTTGGCTAGGAGTGTCTTTCTGCACTGGGCCCTTTTCCCAAGGTCCCCCCCTTGACTGGCCCCAGTTGCTCACCACACCTGGCTCTGTGGCTGCAGCTCTGCTCCCAGCACAGGATCTGCTCTCCCTGGGCTGTGTCTCTGGCTCTGTGGCTGCTTTTCTGGCCCCTCTGGATCTGGCACGGCTCTGCTCCCCAGCTCAGCTTGGGCCCTTGCTTTCTCCTTAGCTCAGCCCCACTCTGTCTGACCCAGGCACTTCCAACTCACATGGAGGAGGGGACCCACCCTGGCCTCCTGACTCCCTAATCAGCCTGCCCGCTCTGTCAATCAGGCTGACCTGGAGCATTGGCCTCTCCCCATTGTTCCTGGGGACTGTCAGTCTCAGGGTCCTGATTTCCCATCGACCCTTTCCCTTTTAGTACTGGGAGCTAGCCAACCAAAACACCCCCACTGAATGTTAGTAAGGGGGCAACAGTCCCCTTACAATAGCACTACAGAACCCCCTAAAATCAAGCTGAGTCTTTGGTTCAGTACAAAGATTCACCGGAGGAAAGTGTGCCCCCTACTGGCTCACCAACACCATTACCTGCCGTGCCTCACATCTCACACAGTCCATTTCTGCTTAGATTGTGAGGCAGGATCACAATACAGAGAAGATATTAGAGCCATTCATATTTAAAGAGATGCCAAGATCTTCCTCAACTCAGTGCTTTGTATCCAGTGATAAAAATCAAAGAACGAACTATGGTGCATTCTCGATGAACCTCTGTTATCATTAACAGGGATTTTTGTAAACTAAGTGTATAGACTTGGCAATACCCAGTTGCCACCCCTACTGAACACCATAGGTTTTTATTTTATTTATTTTGGTGAGTCCCAGGTCCTGTAAGGGCAGCTTATAGGAAACATATGTCCCCAGTTTATCTTAGACATATAAAATGCTAGTGTGTACATTGTGGCTATATGCTACCTCATATTTGTTCCATTAAGGCAAATTCCTTAAAACTTTTTTTCCTGTTTATACTAAAGAGCACATACTCAAAATCCCGATAATAAAGATAAAGTTTAAAATTACTGTTGCCCACATCTTAACTGAGTGTAACTAATGAAAACCCTTGTTTAATTGATATAATTTTGGACCTTCGTGAGGCTGAGTGAAATGGAAACTGAGCCTGTATTTTCCCCTCTTAACCTTGCAGCAGTGTTAAGTGCAGGGCGTACCATTACAACCTACATCTCTTCCATGCCATAAGGGAAAGCCAACATGTAGGCTGAGGACAGCAAAAAGTTAGAGAGACAAATTCAGCATTGGTATAAACTGGCACTTTGACTTCAAAGGCAGTTACAACTGCTTACAACAGGAATTAAGCTAGGCCCTTAAGTTTGCACTGATTGTGTATATAATGATTTCCACCGTTTTACAGCCTGTAACTCATTCTTTGTAAGATGAGAGGGCGGGAGAAGCAATTATATATGGTTGAAGACTCATTTGCTGTTTTTCCATGGGGTCCATTAGTTTCTTTGAATAATTTCCTTGGGCACTGATGAAGATTGTTCAAGTACAGCTGGGGATAAAACAAAGACAAGTAACATAGGAGACACTAAAAGAGACCCCCAAAAGGTATTAATTATAAGAGTCACCCATGCTGTAAAGGTATTAATATAGGATTGGTGCATTCAGTTTTGGAATAAATAGATTCTATTATTTTATTTTATTTTTAAGGAAAAGTAAGTTATTACAGCAAGAACATCCATTCTGTCTCTCTCCCCCAGCCCATAAATAGTACTTGGTCACATGAGTCCTTGTAATTCAAAAGACTGAGTTATGCCTGAATAGCCTTGACTTGTAAAGTTCCTTCCAATGCCTTTTCCAGTGTCAGGACTTTGCAGTTAATGCAACTTGTACTAATTTTTCCTTACTACAATTGTGAAAAATCTAATACCTTTAGAATGATCTGAAAAGAGCTTACACAGAACAAAATCCCCGTTTAATCGTGGCATATTAAGAGATCTTTTCTTTGAACAATATATTTAAAATGCTATTTTTCCCCAAAACATTTTTTTAAGCAAAGCTCCAAAAGAAAAAAAAAAGGTAGAGATTTAGAGCCACATATTCATTTGTGGTTTATGAATCTTGGCACTTTAAATTGCCAGAATTGTTAATGAGCCTATGGGCTTCCGATGGCACATTGTGGCAATAAATCATTACCTTGTTTACCAAAACGTGTCAGGTTCCATGGGATTATGTTAAAAAACAATGGAAGGCCCTGGCCCAAACCTCTTTAATGGAGAAAAGGAAGTATGAGTGAAATGTCACACAAAATTTATTTTATTCAGTCACTGCCCTAGCCTACCCCTCACATATACATAGATCATATACTCCCAATTTGCTTTTGTTAAAAAAATATTAAGGCATGTGCTTGCTCTCTTTTTCTATATCTGATCTTCCTGACTGGGTGATCATTGTACTGGCAGCCTGTGTAGTTACAGACCCAGCTATTGCTAGGAGTCTGTTTCAGTGCAACATTTACATATCTACTATGCAGCTGATAAGTTTCTTTCTTGAACAATTGCATTATAGAAACTTAAATGAGCACAAAACATATGAGGTCTGAGTCTACATAGTTGGTGGACCACTTGCAGTGGCATACCACTGCCAATAAGGAACAAAGCCTGATTTCATTGAAGTCAATGGAACTTTAATTTCAGTGGGCCCAGAGTTTGGCTGCAAATACACTGGGACATTAAAATTACGAGTGCAATTATTGAGAGGCAAAACACCCTTAGCTCCCATTGACTTCAGTGGGAGTAGAAGGGGCTCAGCATCTTACAGCCTTCCCCCCAGTCCCTTATATGTGAATTATCCATTAACTATCTTCATTAAATATAACTTATATAAGCCATCTCAGAAGACCTATATTTTAGAGCCCTGTGATCTACGTCCTTCTTCTCCTTTTGGTACAATATTCAAAACAAGATAAACCCCTAAAAAGAATACCAAACGCAAATTAAGGACATATTCACAAGATTAAGCAATAACTATTTAGGGACTTTTTTCTGCCAATCAGATGCAGTTGTCAATTTTCCATGAATAAAACAAACAAACAAACAAACAAGGTGTGTGATCAAAGTATCATGCTGTATGTTCACGCTGGGCTGACTACCCTCTCATTTACAACAATGTAAATGGGAGTCTGGTGCAGGAAAAGAGTGAATGTGCCCCCTAATCAGGGTTTAAATTGAAGGCAATAGGGAGTTCCATACAAAGAACAAGGGGGGAAATTTACAGCTGAGCTGAATTTGAGACAAGAAATTCAGGTTCAGACAAGATTTGGCCATTATAACTATACTTCACAGCCAATTATTTTTGACCTTTTCCAAAACAAACAGTCCTCAATAAGGACGACATATAGCATGTGACAAATCTGAACGTTTTCCAAAACAGTGATTGAGTTATTGGAGTACGAAAAAATAAAATGCATCTGTACTATTTATTTCATGCCTTGAAACAAAACAAGCGAAACACTGACATAGCTGGCTAATCAGAAACAGTTGGGAAGATTGTCTTTGGAGTCTTCCAAGCTTTTCACTGCTGGATTGAGAAATCATGTCCTCCTTAAGGCAATCGTTTTGAAAAGTTATGACACACAGTGGAGGGACTTGGCTTAGGGCCATGAATTATCTGCACGTGGGACTCCAACTGACATAAACGGAAGATGCATACACAAAGACAGAGCAGCACATGGCCATTTCAATAAAAGGGCCATCTTATCCATAACTACTCGTGATGCAAGAAGAGAATTTAGTGTCAATGGGAGCTGGATGTAGATGGAAACAACATGCCCATTAGAAAGAGCAACTAGGAAAACTCACTCAAAACACACACCAAATGTCTTTCCTAATGCCATTAGGCAGGAATGCCCTAAATAAAGCTTCTTCTAATACCTCTCTAACCCCAGAACAGATAGAACCTTGTGAGAGTGGGAAAGTAGTTAGTTTAGACAGTGTCCATCAAAGAATTCGCTCAACACAGAGTAGCTGGAGTAGGCACAGAAAAAAGCTGTTCCTTTTCCCTGTTACTCTTCAACATTATACTAGATCCTCCACCATAAAGATCAGGTGCCACTGTGAAGTAGCAGATATCAAAATTACATACCGGAATGAGTTGTATTTGATAGAGGCAGACTGCATCTTTGGTTGCTTACTAACATTAAGGATACCACTCCCAATCTGCTAAAAATCAGTCAGTCATTAATTACTGTAGAGACAAAGTAAAACTGGAATGACTCTAAAGTCATGCAGCTAATAACAAAAGTCTTTCCTGTGCCAATCTCAACAGATCTTTCAGCCAGGTTAAACAGGGTACCTCGGCATCTGAATCACTCCAGACCTATTAAAAAGTACCTATCCTTAACACGGAGGACTTGTCTTCTGTGGGACTATGCATGAGCAAATGGATGACAGAATCTAGCCCCCAATCTCTTCAATTTGTGCTTAACAGCAAAAATTTTATTTTCTTGTCCATTTCATTTTAAGGAAATACTGAGTGCACAAGATTAAGCAATAGCTATTTAGGGATTTTTTTCTGCCAATCAGATGCGGTTGTCAATTTTCCATGAATAAAATGAAAAGAAAAAAAAAAAAGTGGATGATCAAAGTATCCTGCGGTTATGTTCACACTGTGCCTGAGTCATTTACACCAATGTAAATATGGAACAATGGGACTGAAGTCAATGGTATCACAAAAGGTTAAAGGAGGGAAAAGCAGAACAAGTGGTTTTAACTTGCTAGCTTTAAATCTTTTTTCTCACTGAACCAATATACTATTTTACAGAGGATAATACAGTACATTATAGATGTACTGCAACTGGAAAAGAATATTTAATCCAGATAATAAATGAAGAACACAGTAGTGGGCATTGTGATGGATGGCTACACCTGAATTTATGGTCTGCATATTAATATCCTTATGAATTATATATGATATAAAATTTCCTCTCTCGAGCATGAGCTAGAGATTTTCTGTAGACAAGGACTTCCTGAAGGCCAAAAAGGAGGCGTCTAGAAAGAACAACTTCAGGCATGCTCTAAGAATGTAGACAGAAGACAATATAGTGGGAGACCAACACCACAAGGGGCATGCAACACAGATGAACTTGCATATAGTTAAATATCAGGGGGTAGCCGTGTTAGTCTGTATCTACAAAAACAACAAGGAGTCTGGTGGCACCTTAAAGACTAACAGATTTATTTGGGCATAAGCTTTCGTAGGTTGCATCCGAAGAAGTGAGGTTTTTACCCACGAAAGCTTATACCCAAATAAATCTGTTAGTCTTTAAGGTGCCACCAGACTCCTTGTTGTTTTTGCGTATAGTTGCCTTTCAAGGTAGGTGCAGACCTTCGGGGAGACGAGAAGTGCTGGTTTTCCCAGAGCAACTGGCTACAAACTGGGAGATGAGAAAAATTATGCTTATGCGAGGAAGAGTAACCAGAAAGTATCCACGAACCTGGCAGTGTCATGGTCACAGAAGTGGCTTGAAGGGCCTGTATTCCATGCTCTAAGAGATACCACCAATGTCAGGAACGCGGATGTGTTAATACTGTACCATCAATAATTCTTTCTGGTTGGGGGGGGGGAATCCTTTACATCACTGACATCTAGTATTTGCACCAAGCTCAAAATTACGGATTACAGAAAAAGGAAGTGAACTGAGTGTTTTCTGATTGCCTTTCCATGTCATTCTACACTCTTTTTTAGTTGGTGATTGGAAGTTTCTTATTACTCAGCAATATTGCTAAAGTACCAAGGTTTCATACTTGACACAAGGTCATATTGAAATTATGAGCACTTGAATTGCTAGACTATGAAAACATACAATATTGAACTCCCAATAGTTTGGAGTGTAGGTTCCCTGCCCCCAAACAGACCTGGAGTTCTGGAGTGTCATTTTCTTTTTGTGATTGTTTGCATTGGTTATCACACAACTAGGTTTTCTATTTGCCTTTTAATATGGCACCTACAACATCTATGTGTGCCAGTCTATATAACTTGATGAGTTTTTTAACACATCTTATTTATGTTCTGCATAATAAAAATATGAAACACTCCTAGAGACTAGGGTAATTACAACATTTCTCATGTGATTCAAGCCAATCAGTTTTTGACTTTGTGCTGCAACATAACCTGAGATGTGCTAAAGAGTCACAGAAGTACATAGAATATCATGTCGTATTGGATTATAACTTTTCATATGGCTGTGGTATTGTTTTCCTATATTAAAATTAATGTATTGTAGACAAACCCAACTTATTTTCTCACCGACTTTTACTGCTACCTGATCTGTTCATTCCTTGAACCGTCTGTTGAAGTGTGTTACAGGTTGGCAATTTCATAACAAGAAGTGTGGGGGGGGGGGGCACATGTAACATTTTATGAGCATGCAGTGCAAAAAGAAAGTAGTCCATAGAAACCTATTATGAAAAAGCACATATATAATGGATTTTTTTTTTTTTTTTTTTACAGCTGCTCTGCCTCACACATTTACTCTTTCTGATGTCCAGGAAAATAAATTAAGTTTAAGTCTGAAAAATGCATATTACTAAGAAGAATGAATAAGTTATTTATGCAATTAAAATGTGGTTAAAGCAAATCCTCTCTCACCCTTGAAGTATTAACATTTTTCAGTTGATTAAACTATTTAATAAACTGATGTTGCCCTCTAGTGTTCAAGTGGAGCTTCAAAATACTTCAGAAATAGAAGAATGATCCATACAAGTTATGCAATGGCTTCTCTTTTGTACCTGGAACAAAATGAATCTGGCAGACTGCAAGCAGTTTTTAGAAACTAAGAATATTTTTAAAATAACTTGTTCCACTTCTTGTAGACGCTCAAATCTCAACTCTGTTTCCTTACCATATTGGTCACTGCCAACATGCAGCTTATTTCCATGCGTCTACTGTTAAAATGTCAAATGTCTGTTTACGATCTCATTTAGATGCAATGTTTTAAGATTATATTTTTAGTTACATTAACCTACCACTTGGGCCAGAGCCCAATGCATACTGTGTCTGCCAACTATCAGCTTCCTCCAAAGAGAAGACTATCCCAATTAACACTCCCTCCCCACCTGTCTCCAACAATCTCCTTACTACAATAGAGACTCAGGGTACATCTATACTTACCTCCGGGTCCAGCGGTAAGCAATCGATCTTCTGGGTTCGATTTATTGCGTCTTGTCTAAACGCGATAAATCGATCCCGAAAGTGCTCGCCGTCGACGCCGGTACTCCTGCTCTGCGAGAGGAGTACGTGGAGTCGACGGGGGAGCCTGCCTGCCGCGTCTGGACCCGCGGTAAGTTCGAACTAAGGTACTTCAACTTCAGCTACGTTATTCCCGTAGCTGAAGTTGCGCATCTTAGTTCGAAGTGGGGGGTTAGAGTGGACCAGGCCTCACACTGGGAACTTCATGGCTTTAGACAGCCGCTCCAGCAAGTGAGCTAAAAGGGAGCCTCCTTCTGGCTCAGACAGTAAAAGCTAAGCTCTTTCCACAGCATGTGTATGAGTAAATTGTCTGTCACTAAGAGATATGCAAATAGGGATTATTATTAAACACATATGATGTATTAACAAGGTCTGTTGACACAGACCATATTCAAGACTTCAAATACTGACTGTCCTTTTAAAAGGAACATAGTCAACTTCAAATCTAGTCAGCCATCTTAAGAAGAAAGTTAGAAGTAGTTTCAGGTACTACTGCTGCTCCCATGTCCCTCTGACTATATTTATTATTTCACAAACACATTTTCCAAATATGTTTTCCCCCCCATATTACTTGCTAAGAGTCTCATATAAATAGTGGGAAAAAAATAAACTGATTGCAGACATAGTGTTGTCAACTACACAAAGTGAGCTGATAAAATGGAAATGCTGTTCTCTCTCTAATATTTTTCATTTATCATAATCTAAGGCAGTGGTTTTCAAACTTCAGGCCGCAACAAATGCAAGGCACTGGGTCACCTTGCTCAGCAGCCAGGGGCCCTGGCAGCCAGCCAGTAAAAACAAGTAGTCTCTACCTGTTCTGATACCGTGCTGCGCTCCGGAAGCGGCCAGCAGCAGGTCCGGCTCCTAGGCAGGGAGGCGACGGGGCTCTGCACACTGCCCCCACTCCGAGCACCAGCTGCGCACTCCCATTGGCCGGAAACCACCAATAGGTGCTGGGGGGTGCCTGTGGGTGAGAGCCACTTGCACACCTCCTGCTGTTGGCTGCTTCTGGGGCAGTGCCAGGACAGGCAGGAAGGCTGCTTCTGCACTCCGGCTGTGCTGCTGACTGGGAGCCGCCGGAGGTAAGCCCACGCCCCATCCCTGTGCCCCAATCCCCTGCCCCAGCCCTGAGCCACCCTGAAACCTGGAGCCCCCTCCTGCACCTCAAACCCCTCATCCTCAGCCCCATCCCAGAGCTCTGACCCTCCCGCCGCACACCAACCCCTATCCCAGCCCAGAGCCCCCTCCCACACCCAGAACCCCTCATTCCCGGCTCTGTTGGGTCGCGGGCATCAACAATTTTCTTCAACTGGGTCGCCAGAAAAAAAGTTTGAAAACCACAGATCTAAGGTGTTACCTAATGTTACAATGACACATTTTCAGATTTAAGCATCATGAAGAAGCTGGTTTTGCCTCCATACAATGAAGTTCACTTAGAGCAAGTTTTCAACTTCTTTGTTTTGCATAAATTAATCTGTGAACAATTAATTTTTCTTCATAAATCTGTTAGTTTGAGTTAAAATTAAAGATGGATGCTTTAAGAAATTTATTCTAAGGAAATTACTTTTGTACTCCTCGTTTAATCCCATCCAAAAAACCCTCATCTCAAGCACCAAATTTCACACACAGCCTAAGAACTGATTGGATATAGGTTACTTTTTTAATTTAAAAATGAATTATTTCCCCTTATTGATGATAATCCCATTTTCCCGTTGTTGATTATACTGGCTGTCAAATGGATGCTCTAGGATCTAGACTTTCATTTAAAAAAAAAAATGATTTTAGACTTCATGGTTGTGACAAGCCTTAAAAACAAGAACTGGATGCTACAAACCCTGTCATCCCATCCCACACACGGTTGCTTCCCACAGCTATGCCCCCTGAATGTGGCTGTTCACTCCCACACTCTTGCTCATCCCTTGCCCCCATCCCCAGAGGCAAGGAAGTCCATGTGTACAGTGCCTGTGGGTGTTAGCAGCAGCAGAATCTTTTACAGGCAGAAGCCAAGTCACTAGGTCATGCTTTTGTCCTGAAGAAACTTGACTGCAGCTTGCTTTACTTTGGAATGACAAAGCAGGTTCTCTCTCTGACATTTACGGCAAAAATCAGAAGTCAGAGATTAGTATCTCTATGAAAAGGCAGAGTGAAATTTGTGGTGCGTAATGGAGAGTTAGTGGCAGTGGCAAGACCCATGCCTGCAAGCGGTAGAATAGAAGACATATGGGGTTAGGTGGCTTAACCTTTCATTTCCTTGATTTTATATCAGGTATGTTTATGTATGTAGTAACCTTTACTCTTACACCGTGAAGTTTTGCATATGAATGATTTCTTTTTAAAGTTTGAAGTGTCCCTCTAAGGCATGAGGCAATGTATTAAATAGGACTGTCAGGTAAAAACAGTAGTGTTTACACACTGTTTAACAGATATTTTTGTACAAAATAGTAACAGAATACAAGGATGGGCTGTACAGATGCACAAAATAAATTTTGTTCACAACCTAATCAAGGTGCAGATTATGATGTTAGGATCTTGATTTTTTATTTGAAATCTAAAAACGTCTCTGCTTAACTTAGACAGTGTTTGTTTATTTTATGATTTAGCAGTTAAATGAATTTTACTCCACAATTCAGGGTGTACCTTTTTGGGGGCGGGGAGCGGGGGAAGAACATATCCACAGCTGTTTGCCCCTTTCCCACCTGTAGCTAAGAGAGAACACACCCTCCTCAAGGATTTCAGCACTGCAGCTTCTAACAAAGACTGCACTTCTTACCAATGTATTGTTTCAATTTCCCCTCCCATCACACATCAGCGTACATTCCATTGATCAAGTAGTCTAGCCTATTATAACGTCTTCTTTTAAGAGATTGAGACATTTTTCTGCCTATTAGCGCAATAACTAATAGCAAAAACACTATCCCAAAAAGTAAAGCTGCTACGAGACCACTTTTGTCACCAGATTGAGGGGCATGCTTGCTTTTTGGAACATCATCTAATAGGTAGGCTTCTGAATCACGCTGCCTATTATCCTGGTGCATATTTTGAAAAGGAGCCAAGGAATCCTTATTAAGCAAAGCAACAACTGACAAAGAAAAGAGATCGATGCTGCTAGTACTGTCTGTAGAGGTGGCTATTGGCTTGATAGTGGTGGCAGATGTTCTGAGCCTTGCAAATTCTGTAGCAGTTCTGAAATTCGAGATCATGTGGTTAGTTGTGGTAAAAGCAGTGGTGGTAGGAATCTGAGTGCTAGTGGTTGTGTTTTTGAGTACAGCACTACTGATAGTGGTAGGAAGCATGGTAGGTGGTGGGGGAGTGGAGGTGCTAAGCTGAGACGTTCGAGCAGCCCTTGTAGGCAATAGCTTGGTTATTTTTTGTTTTGGGAAAGAATCTAAGGTCTCAGGATGTTTTTTCTCTTGGTCTTCAGGAAACTGTGTGTGCAATTCAATCTTATCTAAATGTTCTTCTATATGGTCAATGAGTTCAGACATCTGAGAAGTAATAGATTTCTGCAAAGCAACAGTATGATTCAGGTGACCTGCCTGATTGGGAAGGTCAAAGCGAGCTGCTTGTGAAGAAAGAGAGTTTCCATTCAAGTCGTAATTTGCAAGCTGTGAGTCCAGAATCTGTATACCTAAAAATAGAAAGAAAATATATAAATTAATTATTCAATCCACTTTAGCAATCAAATGCTTCCTCTGCTTACTGCTTCTCCTGAATCTAATAGAGAATCACAAAAGGGGCCCACCCCGAAAAGAAACAACTAAACTGCCTGGGGTATCATGATTTTCTCTTCTTTTTTTAAAAAAAAAAAATCACTAAGTGTTTGGCAATAGGCATGTTAAAATTACGGTTGTCATAGCACAAATTGATACTCCATCTCCCAAGCCTAAAGGTATCAGGCCAGATTCTTCACGGTCTTACACCTTATGTAAGCATTTATCTCTGTGCAAAGAAATCGTTTGATTTGGTAGTGTTCTGAACTCACATTGCACATGTTTAAATGCTTATACAGAGATGCAAGGCAGTGAAGAATCAGGCCAGTCATCTTCAAAAGATTCTTAGTCTCTGCCAACCAGAGAAGCAGAAGTTACCAAGTCACACTTGTATTTGTCAATTTTGCATACACCTCTACCCCGATATAACGCTGTACTCGGGAGCCAAAAAAATCTTACCGCATTATAGGTGAAACTGCGTTATACTGAACTTGCTTTGATCCGCCAGAGTGTGCAGCCCCCCCCCCGCCCCGGAGCACTGCTTTACCGCGTTATATAAATTCGTGTTATATCAGGTCGCGTTATATCGGGGTAGAGGTATATATCTGTCTAAGGTACTTATAAAGCCCCTGTTGCTGCAGAATCTGGGTGCCTCAATCTTTTAATGTTATTATCCTCACAATGTAATCATCCCGGGAGGTAGGGAAGTACCACTATTTTCATTTTTACACAGGCACAAAAAGGTTAAGTGACTTGCAAAAAATCTCACAGGAAGTCTGTGGAGGAGCATGAACTTGAGCCATTATGAGGGGAAGTGGATGAAGAGTTGTTAGAAGTGAGGAGGGGCAGGGTCCATCATAAGTAGTTGACTAAAATGTTCACCCTTTCCTCTGAAGTTAAATGGAATCAGTTTCTAAGCAGCACAGTGCATTGTTGCTCTGTTAAAGCTATTAACTGGAGTCTGGTAGCAAAATATGCACAGTTTGGCATGATAAAAGCTGCATACAACTCACACTATTGACAAAGGTTCCATTATGTTAAGATACTGTATATAGATCCTCTACAAAAAAAACCAGAACAAAAAATACCTAACACTTTGGATAATAGTTCTTGGGAAGACTAACTAACTGGCACAGCTCCTTTGTCCACATTATCATTATCCAATAGCCAGCTGGATTTACTATTGGGTGTGGTGCTTCACCCTTATTCACTGTATTACCTCTAAGTACTGGAGGGTTAACCATGTAATGAAATTCCTAAGCAAACAAGAAACCACACACACCCAACACTTAGATAACCTAGAATTAATGGTGAAAGAATTTGACACTTCCTTCAATTGAAAAATCTCTAAGAAATGGATTTTCTCTCTGAGAAAAGTTAAGTGATAAGAAGACCATGTTAAGGTTCCACTTTACAAGATCACCATATCATTAAAGTATGCAAATATTTGGGTGACCTTCACTGTATAACTTTAATTTTCCCCTGCCACCTGACCGCAGCCAGAAACTAAGATAAGCAAGTTGACTCACAGGCTCACCTCATCAGTGATTGCCCTACTGTCCCTAATGTAAAACTACATGAAAGATGTATACTCGTGCTTCCCTCAGAATTTTCCCCAATATATCTTGATTTTGACCAGCAACATCTCTGCTCTTAAGAGCAAAAATGTGCAATACACACAAAATAGGTACCAGACTGAGATCACCTGAGGCGTAAGTCAGGATTTGACCTGAGGCTAGTGCACTAACTCTGTGTACTATTCCCCCTTCCTTAGCAACAGGTCTTTGCAAGAGAACAGACAGGAAGAAGATTAGAAACTGAATATATGGAGAATTTAGAAGGAGAGTACACTGTTAAGTAGCTTACACTCAGATTTCATCTGCCTTAAAAATTGATATAATTAGATACATATAGGACTTTTGAAAAAAAAAAGTAGTGGATTTAAAATATACAAAACACATCCATGGTTTCTTCTGTCTCAACTGGAAGCCCCTTTTGCCAGGGTGCTGTGCTAACTTCCATTATATTGGGTCATGAGGAAGTAAAAAATCTTCACAGTTAATTCAATTAATTGAAATGGAAAGACCACCTACCGCAGCTGCTGTCCTACAAGTTGGGAAATATATTTTAGGTTTCTAGAAGGGACATTAAGCAGCATAGAACAAAAAAACAGTTATGTTGTAAACTGGAATGCAATAACTTTTTAAAGAAACTTCCATTTAAAACCATAATCAGAATGGTAAAGAAAGATCCTTGTCGTTATATACCAGTTTGTTACCACATGGCCTTTTCACAATCTATCCAACAGACAGCAAAAAAAAAAAAAAAAAAAAAAAAAAAAACCAAATAGAGTCTTCCAAGAACAAGTTATTGATTTTTCTGCAAGCTTTACTCAGTAGTTAGAAATGGAAATCTACAAGATTTCATATTTTATTATTTAATGTGCACCACAAACTCAAAGGTCAAAATCTAGATGGTCAAAATACCAACAGTTTCCTCAGTTCCTAGTGCATTACCTCTGAGACAAGGAATTTGCTCAACAATACAGCAGATGTGGTCAGCTAAACCACCATTCCTTTCTCATTCTAAACAAAGGAGTGTGGGACTGAACCCCACTTGTAGAAGCCATGCTTTTAGACAAGCACCCAAAGTAGAGCAATGATGCAGTATTCATGTAAATTGGGTTGTGCAACCTGCAGATTACCAAATTCACTCCCTCAAATGACAGTCAGAAAACTGCCGTGTGTGTGTAATTTATGCTGTGGGAAACAGTTTGGTTGGGGTACAAAGAAGGATCTCATCACCCTACATGAATCTTCTCACCTTCTTCCACAAAGCCAACAGATGTACCTGAACAGTCACTGATGTACTATCAGAAAGCAGACAGTTATTGCAGCCAGAGTCTGACTAATCACACCCTATATTTTTGAGGTTAAAAAAATGTCAGCTTTATTTCCTCATTTTCATTTTAGATTGTAAGCTCCCAACCACAGGGACCTTAAGAAATTGTCAAGTGCTAGGCACACTAGTGGTATTATAATAGAATAGATAATCTTGCTATTGAAGGAAGACAGACAAAGCAGTACACAAACCACTATTTAAAAAATATAAAAGAAGAGTATTCTACAGGACCATTCTCAAATAGTCCATATGCTAAACTACCTTGGAGGTCATCTCCTAGAGGCCATCCACTCTTAAAGGAAATGTCTAATAGGATTCTATGGGTATTCTCAGTAGATATCCACCAATATCACGGTTGGTTATTTATATGGAGAATGTTGTCTATGTTCCAAATGAGAGTGTGAGAGGCAGAGCAGAAACCCCAAGTAGTTTTTCAGCAATAGCTTCTGTGACTGGAAACAGAAGATAAAACATCTCCTGAATCACGAATTGGTTCTGTAGTGGTTGAGCTGGAAAAATCAAGTTTGCACTGAATAAAACTGCTCCAATATGTGAGTATTTTTCTTTATCACTAATAACTGTAACCTTATGGCACCTTTAAGACTAACAGATGTATTGGAGCATAAGCTTTCGTGGGTGAATGCCAATACATCTGTTAGTCTTAAAGGTGCCACAGGACTCTGTTGCTTTTTACAGATCCAGACTAACACGGCTACCCCTCTGAAACTTAACTGTAACCTTGTGCACATTTCTATCTGAAAAAACAAACTTAAAAGGTTTGTCATAAGAAGTGGGCTAGGCTTCTTGGTAACTACCTTTGAAAAGCTTATCAGCAATGTAGGCTTAAGGTAAACGAGCTCACACACATCATTTCCATAATTCAATATGAACAGGAGCCAGAAAAACAGCACAATTGAAAACAATGAGTATAACTCAGCAATTGTACTTTGGCAGATCAAGAGCCCAACACAGTCACATGTTTTCTTCCCTCTTTCAATCCTCTACATACTCCTGGGGGAGAAAAGAGTGGGAGAAGTGTGATAAAAGTTAGATAATAAATTAATTACTTTGACTCTTCTGTTTTTGCACCCTAGGAGTTTAAGCCATATGTTCCTTCCCCTGCCCTGGTTTCCTGGTGTTATCACAACAAATGCACCCTAACAGTTTCTGAACAAGTTATGCGGATGACCCTGCTAGACAGCATGCTTTTCCTCACCAACCAATTCCTTCCCAGGAGAAAGTTACCTCTTCAGTAAGCTCAGCCTTTGGGAAATATCTAAGAGATAGGAAAAACTCCAGTATATTTAAAAAAAAAAAACCTTGTGTTCTCTGCAAAGTGAGCCATACTGAAACCACCACATAAACTCCCTTGCGAGAGGACAGTCTAATTGTCAATTTGTTCTTTGAAGAGTTCAGTGAGATAAGGTGCCAGCATAGAAGTATATTTTGAGAGACAAGGTGCGTGAGGTATCTTTTAATGGACCAAATTCTGTCAGTGAAAGAACCAAGCTTTCGAGCTACACAGAGCTCTTCTTCATTACCTCAACTAATATGCTGGAACTGACAGGGCTACCACTACACTGCAAAATATATTTTGGTAAGCTTGCTACATCTTAATAGCTGACCTTAGTATAGCTGATGTATTAGCACCAAAAAGTGCATAGCACATTAGAGATGACAAGAAATTTCTGAGTTCTAAGTCTTCTCTAAACCTTGCTACTGACATGCAGTTTGGCCTTGGGTAAGTCACTTTGCAGCTCTGCTTCAGTTTCTCTACCTGAAAAAAGAGGACTATTACTACTTTTGTTTACTTACTAACCTTGCAGAGATGTTATGAAGATTAATATTTGTATAGTGCTTTCTATAACTGGGTATTTATATGCCCCTCAGCCACCACAATATGTCCCTTCAAACATGTAAAGTACTACAAGGGTGCTAAATTTCTACTGCTTCCAGTAATATTCAATATACTCATAAGGAATTTCTCCGAAACACACAGAATGTGTCAAAATGGAAGAAGCTTTTTAAGCACACACAAACTGTATTATTTAGGAATAAATCCCTGGTCTAAAGAGCTTCCAGTCTAAGCAGAAAGCATATGTATGAAAGATTAGAGAGGAGATATAATTTCTTGACACATTAATATTAATTATGTCTCACATTGTCATGGTATGACAGGGTGGGCTTGTTTTGTTTTTTTAAAGAGGGAAAGAATATAAAAGATTTTGAAGTCCAATGGGGGGGCAATCAGGATGCATCATGGGAGATGCAGTCCACATGAGAAGCCAGGTCCTTAAAGAAAAAAGGGGGTATAAGGCACACAAAACTATAACTCCCATGAGGCACTATGGTAGCATTTCCAAAACAAAATTTTCAATTTTCAGCTGATCATTTTCCGTTTTAAATTTTTTGCTGATAAATCAAACATTGATGACCAACTCTAATGCAAACACACATCTGTAAGACCCATGAGTATAAACAAAGTCAATGATCAGTTGATTTTAGTATTGTTTACCTCTATTTATCCTGTAGCTGACGAGTCCTTTTGCTGGTTTCATTGGACAAGCTTCCTTACTAGGGCAGTAAAACAGGTAGCAGTTTGGATGCTGGCTTATCCTTCGAGCATCAAAAATCATCAAATTACATTGCCTGTCTCCTAAAAAAGGATAATATATTATATACTTTAGCAGTAAGAAGTGTTGTATCTGCCTCTTTTATAGCAATAAGCTCTGCTTAGCTTGACTAAAATCCTCCAGATCAGTATGAAGGGAAAAGAATGAATATATCACATTCTGCAGGAAATAATATAGTTATGGGGATTAATAAATATATATCACTAGATACCTACAAGCCAAAAGCCAATCTGCAAGATGTGGCCCCTCCTTCTACATGTCAACAAGGTCTAACAGAAATAGTAGGATAAGCCTCCCCTCACCCACCTGCTGAGATTCCTACCAAGGTGCTGTTACCCTCATATCAGATCTTGGGACATCATTTTTCATATGAGCCTTTGGCTCAAAGGCATCCGATAAATTTGAAAAACGCCTAATTTATTTGAATGACTGAGAGAAGATTTCACCATCCCCACAGCCTCCTGACTGTTTCTGCTGTTTGATTCACTGTTAACATTGTGATGCTGCTATCTGCAGCTACAGTTCATTCTGCTTGTAAGGTCTTGATGGAAAGCAAAGTTCCCAGAAGAGTGTAAGCATTTTATTTGTAGTTACTCAAATGTAACATAAAACAATCCATTGTCTCTTTTTATTCTGTCTGCTGGACTCACGAAGTTATGGCTTCTATGTCTTGGAGTGGATGGTGAGGGCGAGGGGGAAGGGCTTAAAACCATTGGGCATGCCTAACATTCAAGATATATGCAATAATTGCTCAGACTAATACACATTACTAGGACTTAATCACTAAGGTCTCTTTCATTGGCTAACAGGTTAAGCAAAACAGACCAATATTCACAGTATCTTGTTAGTCTTGGTATGAAAGGAGAGAAATATTCACATTCAGTGCTGAAAGAAGAAAGGAAATGCAGAATGTCCTGGTTCTTCCCCTTTGAGGGCTGACACCAGCTCCTATCCCAGCCAATTACAAGCATGTCATAAGCAATGATAGAGAAGAACAGAAATCAAGGGAGTATAAGTTTACCTGATATGTTTTTTTCTAAGCAGCAAGCATTAATACAAGTTTCCTGAGTTGGTGTATATATTGGCTCAGTCCCTCTGATGCCTTTTGAGAGAGATGGCATCATATCAATTACAACATTTTCCATCTTCTCTAGAGAGCAATCTTGACTGAGGGATGGCCCAGGTATCATGTAACACATGATTAGGAATGTGCAAGTAGACCACCAAGTTATGCTGATGGACATTTTTACTTAGGTGCCTTCTTCTTGAGTCAGAAACAATGATGAACTTCTTGGTGTTTAACTTCAAGATAATCTCATTTTAAGAAGAATGCATATCTGTGGGGAAAAATAAGGAAAGGCTTCTTTTAGTCAAAGTGAAGTTTTCAACAACTTTTAAGAGCCTTTTGTACAAGTAGCAAATGTAGGTAATTTTTTTTAAAGTTTATAATCCATACTTGATGCAAAGTTACTTACTTCCCAACATACTTGATATCCAATTAAAAACATTGCTACACTTTTCAAATGAAAAAGGGTGGTGAATACAGCACACAAGAAACTCTCTGAGTATTTATATGGCCCCTATCATCATAATATCTGAGTGGCTCTCAACCTTTAATGTATTTTCATTACATACCCATAAGGTAGGAAACTGCTATTATCCCCATTTTACAGAGGGGGAACGGAGGCAGAGAAGGCATAAGGGACTTGTCCACAGTCACACAGGAAGTCTACATCAGCCCTGGACATACATATTGGAATCCTCTTCCCTACTTTTTCAACCAAGATACCCAAGGACATAAAAATGGCAACAAAGAGGATCGGTGCAAACACTGGAAACAGGTGATTTGGGGGATTGCTATTGAGAGACACAGCCCCCCTTACATAACCATGTTCCAGCTCAGCTCTCCTAGAGGATCAATAGAGTAAAAATGGTTACATAGATTCATAGATTCCAAGGCCAGAAGGGACCACTGTGATCATCTAATCTGACCTCCTGTATAACACAAGCCACAAAACTTCCTTAAAATAATTCCTAGAACGTGTCTTTTCAAAAAACATCCAGTCTTGATTTTAAAATGGTCAGTGATGGAGAATCCACCATGACTCTTGGTAAGTTGTTCCAATGGTTAATTACTCTCATTGTTTAAAATGTATGCCTTGTTTCCATTCTGAATTTCTCTAGGTTTAGCTTCCAGCCATTGTTATACCTTTCTCTTCTAGATGAAAGAGCCCATTATTAAATATTTGTTTCCCATGTAGGTCCTTACAGACTGTAATCAAGTCACACCTTAACTTTTTCTTTGTTAAGGTAAATAGACTGAGCTCAGCATGTCTATCATTACAGGGCAGGTTTTCTAATCCTTTAATCATTTTCATGGCTCTTTTCTGAACCCTCTCCAATTTATCAAGATCTTCTTGAATTGTGGACATCAGAATTAGACACAGTATTCTAGCAATGGTTGTGCCAGCATCAAATATAGCAGGAAAATAACCTCTCTACTGTTACTCGAGATTCCCGTTTATGTGTTCAAGGATTGCATTAGAACTTTTGGCCATGGCATCAGACAGGGAGCTCATATTCAGCTGAATATCCACCACAACCCCACTGGCAGTTTTGTCAAGCAAATAGTGGTTTCAGTAACTTTTTAAATGGAGATGAATCCACAACACAAAAAGTACCATCAAATCTAGCAGTGCTGCTGGTACTCTCAGTAGTCTGGCTAAGATTTGAATAGATCATGGAGACTAAATGATCTCCAGGTCCCATGGGCAGGACAGCACAGAAGAAGCTTGTAATGTTACTGCCTGTGCTGTATCTGTCTAGTAATTAGAAGGATACAGATCTCAGGATACTTAAGTCTTATACCTTAAGACTGGAGGACAGCTAATGTGACGCCAATTTTTAAAAAAAGGCTCCAGAGGTGATCCCAGCAATTACAGGCCGGTTAGCCTAACTTCAGCACTGGGCAAACTGGTTGAAACTACAGTAAAGAACAGAATTGTCAGACACATAGATGAACATGATTTGTTGGGGAAGATTCAACATGGTTTTTGCAAAGGGACATCATTCCTCACCAATCTACTACAATTCTTTGAGGGGGTCAACAAACATGTGGACAAGGGTGAGCCAGTGGATATAGTTTCTTAGATTTTCAGAAAGCCTTTGACAAGGTCAGAGCCGTCCTGTCCATAGGAGGGATCGGGGCAACCGCCACAGGCCCCGAGCTCTGGAGGGGGGAGCAGGGTGGCTGAGGGACCTGGGGGGGGCCTGGCGCCGGCAGCAGGGGCCAGGCCCATGCCCCACACTCACTGGCCCGGGCGTTTATTTCTTTTTCTTGCCCCCAACCCCCCCAGGCTCAGTCTCAGTCTCTGCAGCAGCAAGTAACCTGGCCCCAGACCGCTCTGCCGGCTCCCGGCATTGCCTGCTGCCGCAGGGTCCTAGTGCCCCCCATCACTAGTGCCAGGGCAGGCTGACCCTGCCCCGCCCTTCTGCCTCAGATGGAGCCTTCCCTTTTCTGGCAGGACCCTCCACCAGCATAGGGGACCCCCAGCACAGGTGCGTGCCAGCCAGTAGTCTCCCTCACCCATCACTCAGCACTGGTGTCCCCCCAGAGCCCCACACCTTCCTCTTCCACTGCTCTTTTTTCCCCTCTCCCAGCGCTGGGTGGGGTCCTCCAATGTCACCTCCAGGCTAGGGCCACCCCCCTGCCTCAGGGTCCTCCTTGCCTTTCAGCTCTCCAGCCTTGGGGTCCCCCTCCCTGCAGTACCAGGACCTGGGATCCCACAACTCTGCTTTCTCCATCACCCCTCAGAACTGGGGTCCTGCATCCATCTGCTTTTCCATCTCCTCTCCCCCTCCCAGCCCCAGAGAAAACTGATCTTAGAGCCCCTCCTCCATGCTGGAGGGTCCTGGGGTCCCCAGCACCGGGGCACATATAGGACCTCCAAGAGCCACCCAGTTCCCGAGACATGGGCTCTCAGTGTTGCAAATGTGTAATTACATTTTAAAAAAATACAAAGAGGGAAGTGAGACCATATGCACCTGGGAAGTAAGTTTGCTGTAAGGAAGTCCATGAAGGTGGATTTCAGAATGTAAGTGGCGCGACTCTGATGATCGGTGATGTTTTTTTAATTATATGAACTTTATTATAATTATAAAAAAGAACTACAATATAACATAACATTATAATTATGCAGTTGGGCGCTATCAATATTTAACCTGTGGCCAGCAGCTGCTCTTGAAGTTCCCTGTAACCAGATTTCACCTGTAAAAAAAACGTTAAGGGGGGCCCCATACAGGCTAATTTGCCTTGGGATGGCCCTGGACAAGGTCCCTCACCAAAGGCTCTTAAGCAAAGTAAGCTGTTAAGGGATAAGCAGGAAGGTCCTCTTATGGATCAGTAACTGGTTAAAAGATAGAAAACAAAGGGTAGGAATAAATGATCATTTTGAGAATGGAGAGAGGTAAATAGTGGGGTCCTCAAAGGAGCTGTACTGAGACCAGTCCTATTCAACATATTCATAAGTGAACTGGAAAAAGGGATAAACAAACAGTGAGATTGCAAAAATTGCAGATGATACAAAACTACTCCAGATAGTTAAGTCCAAAGCAGGCTGCGAAGAGTTACATAGGAAACCTCACAAAAGCAGATGACTGGGCAACAAAATAGCAGATAAATGCAAAGTAATGTACATTGGAAAGCATAATCCCAACTATACATATAAAATGATGGAGTCTACATTAGCTGTTCCCACTCAAGAAAGCCATCTTGGAGTCATTGTGGATAGTTCTCTGAAATCATCCACTCAATGTGCAGTCAAAAAAGCAAACAAAATGTTGGGAATCATTAAGAAAGGGATAGTTAATGAGGCAGAAAATATCATATTGCCTCTATATAAATCCATGGCATGCCCACACCTTGAATACTACGTGCAGATGTGGTCACCCATCTCAAAAAAAATATATTGGAATTGGAAAAGGTTCAGAAAGGGGCACCAAAAATGATTAGGGGTATGAAACAGCTTCCATATGAGGAGAGTAACAAGACTGGGACTTTTCAGCTTGGAAAAGGGATGACTAAGGGGGGGGGGGGATATGATAGAGATCTATAAAATCATGACTGGTGTAGAGAAAGTAAATAAAGAAGTGTTATTTACTCCTCATAAAACAGAATTAGGGGTCACCAAATGAAATTAATAGGCAGTAGGTTTAAAAACAAACAAAATAAAGTATTTCTTCACACAAAGCAGGGTTAACCTGTGGAACTCTTTTGCCAGAGGATGTTGTGAAGGCCAAGACTATAACGGGGCTCAAAAAAGAACTAGATAAATTATGGAGAATAGGCTATCAGCTAGGAGGGCAAGGGGAGGGGTTCTCTTGCCAGAAGCTGGGAATGGGTGACCGGGGATGGATCACTTAACGATTGTCTGTTCTGCTCAATCCCTCTGAAGCACCTGGCATTGGCCACTGTCTGAAGACAGGATACTGGGCTAGATGGACCTTTGGTCTGACCCAGTATGGCCGTTCTTATGTTCTTTCATGAACATAAAGACTTTAAATTATTTTGATATGGGAAGTAGCCTCTGTATACAAACAAACAACAGAGTTCCTCCTCCCCTACCTCATTACCCTCCACACGTGTCCGTTCCGCCCGTCAAAAGAAGGAGCAAGATCTTTTTTTCATGTCCGTAGTTTAAGGGAACACTCATTGCCCCTTTAAGCAAACTGGGCAACTCGTTGAAAACTACATAACTACACAGAAGGAGGAGCAGCGCTGCTTACACGGCCATCTGCCAGGAAAAACAGGTTCCCCATCCCGCATATGTGGGTGGGGCAGAGGGGCACAATAATCTCTAGGGCGTCACAAGAAGCTGTGTTTGCTGTTATGTTTTCAGGGAGCCCGAGTCCTGAATCAAAGCCGGTGGGCAGGGAAGGAGATTACACATGCACACAGAAAGGAGAGGAAACGGCTGCTGGGACAGGAAAGGGAGGGGGAGAGAATTAAAGCACCAATTAACAAAACCACTGTTCTAAATGATTTGCAGCTTGTTTTCAGTTTAGCAGCTCAGGGTCAGGCTCCCCAATGTACTATGCTTGGCCAACAGGAACCGGCTGCAACCCGGATCTCTCTCTCCTGCCCCAAGGAGTAGCAGCTGCTCAGGGTGCCCTGCATCTCAGCCTGCCCAGATCCCCCCTCGCTCTGCTCTCTGCAGACACCCTTACCGGCAAGAGACGTCCCTCGCAGCGGGCAGCGCTGCCCAGGGAAGCTGCAGCAGCCGAACGAAGGAGCTTTGCTTTCACGTCTCCTGGCTCTGGAGGCGCCTCCGGGTCCGGGAGGGAGGAGGCAGAGCTGTTGAGGGCAGGGGCGGGCTGAGCTGTGTGACTTTGAGGGCTGTGTGATCCCGGACGCTTGAAAACAAACTCCCGTGCTTAGCTTGACTCCAGTGACTAGTTTTATTGATCCCCATGGGGCTACTCAGCCCCCTGCTCACAAATCATGAATGAGGCTCAAAATGATTGGCATAAGAATGAGATAAAAAAAAAACAAAACAGCAACACTTTCTGGGGTCTTTTCATTTGCCTCCTGGTTTTGAGCTTTCAGGGTTCACATCTTCCAGCTTTTCTCTGCACCCATGAGAGTTAAAAACTTACTCCTTCCCCTCCCCCAACACACCCTCTCTCTCAAGCTCACAATCTTACCTAATAACATGACTCCAGCAGGAGGGCAGGTGCAAGGAAGTTTCGCGTCCACCTTGCGCCCCCCCCTGCAGCCCTGCAGCAGCTCCCCATGCCCCCCTCCGCCCTGAGGTGCCCCCCCTTGTGGCAGCTGCCCCCCGGGGAGCCATGCGGCAGCTCCCCACCCCAGCTCACCTCTGCTCCGCCTCCTCCCTGAGCACGCCGGCCCGAATCTAATTCTCCTTCCCTCCCAGGCTTGCAGCGCCAAACAGCTAATTGGCACCACAAACCTGGGAGGCGGGAGAAGTGGAGCGGCCGCTGCGCTGGGAGAGGGAGTCTGAGTCGCACGTGTCAGCGCACTGCCAGCAGCCCAGCCCAGGAACGCTGTAAAAAAAAATTGGGGGCACCGCTTTTTGGTGCCCCCAAATCTTGGCGCCCTAGGCAACCGCCTAGTTTGCCTTAATGGTAGCACCGGCCCTGGACTCCAGGGAGAGGTGCTGGAACGATTTGTATAGTGGGGGTGCAAAGAGCCATTGAACCAAACTGTAAACCCTGTATATGATGGAAACTACTTCAAGCCAGGGGATGCGGCAGCACCCCTAGTTCCCGTACCTATGACTCCAGGATCTGGGTCTTTCAGAAAAATACCAAATATCTAGGAACTCCAGAGACTTGACAATGCTAATCAGGATCACGGCCTCTATCCTCCTCAGCTCCTCTCACCTTTGCTAGATAGGCTGAAGGCATTTGTGTTGTCAGGATTATAAAACAGACATAAAAGCCTCAGTTCAGGGGAGGAAATGGTTTGCCCAGAGCAAAATAAATGGAGCTGGGCAAAACCTGGCTGCCTGGTGCAAGGGTCCTTCATGCAAATGCTTTCTTTTGAGTCAGTTCACATGGGGTCCAACCACACTGTCCCCCAAAGTTTTGTTTTAAGGATCAGAGTACAAATTGAAAAATAATGAAAATCTCAGCTAAAACTATTGCAGTTCATGTGGATTTGATGTAAAACCCTAAATAGTCTTCAAACCGGACCCAGCTTTTAGTTGTGTCACAAAAGCAGTTGAACTGATTAACCTGAACATTGCAACACCTAACTTTTAGGCGCCTAAAAAGAATATCACAGGAATAACACTGTGATCTACAAGCCTGAATTATGCACCAAGGCTTCCTGTACACCTTGGAATACAATCCACAAAAACCAGCATAGTAGGTGGGGAGCTGCCTAAACTAGCTAATGGGAGATGCCAAGGCAAGGGGTGTGTTCTAAACCCCACCCTCTCACAGAGTGAGGCACCTAGCTCCTGGCTGCAGGGTGGTGCCTATCTCTAGTAGTGATTCACAGCCAGGAAACCCCTCTCCTTGAATTAGGTGGCTTAGGCACCTAAATCATTTCTTGTGAGAATGAGTTAGGCAGCTGCTTCACTCAACACAAAATAGTCAGAGGAAGAGGTGGTTGTGTCCATGTTATACTTTTAGCGTAGTGGTTAGAGCAGCGGTTGGCAACGTTTGGCACGCAGCTCACCAGGGTAAGCACCCTGGTGGGCCAGGCCAGTTTATTTACCTGCTGACACGGCAGGTTCGGCTGATCACCGCAGTTCGCTGTCCTGGGCCAATGGGGGCTGCGAGAAGCGACACGGGCGAGGGATGTGCTGGCTGCGGCTTCCCGCCGCCCCCATTGGCCCAGGACGGTGAACCACGGCCAGTGGGGGCTGCGATCAGCCGAACCTGCTGCGTCAGCAGGTAAATAAACTGGCCCGGCCCGCCAAGGTGCTTACCCTGGTGAGCCGTGTGCCAAATGTTGCCGACCCCTAGGTTAGAGCTCTCTCCTCAGTGCTGGGAGACCTCTGTCCCCTTCAGGCAGAGTGGGGAATTGAAGCTGGGTCTCCCACAACCCAGGTGAGTGCTGTAACCACAGGGCAAAAAGTTAAAAACTGGCCATTGCCATCTCCCTCACCTCCTTTAGGAGCTGGATTTTTAACGGGATCTGATCCAGCAATCGCTTGCGCATGCCCACCTGATCAGGCCCAGCACACAAGTTAGATGGACAAATGCCTAAAGTGGTTTTCCCAGTTTGTGGATCACTCTGGGGCTTAGGCATCCAGTCATCTAAAGCAGGGCTGCACTACACGTGCCCAGAGATAGAAACTTAGGTGCCAAGTGAGTTTAGGTGCTTACAGGGTTGAGTGGGAGTTTTGTGGATTGCAGTGGAGTCTACAACTGGGTCTTAGGTGCTTGAGTACCTTTGTGGATCTTGGCCCCTTTATCTCAGTTCCCAGTCTGTAAAACGGGGATAATTGACCCAGTTCACAGGGGTGTTGTGAGAAGGAATACATTCAAGATTATGAAGAGTTCAGACACTTCAGTAATGGGGGCCTTATCAGTACCATAGATAGATGGGTAGTACAGAGTTCGTAATTAAATCTGATACCAAACATATTGTACACAACTTCAGATTTTGTAACAAAAGTTTTACACAACTCTAAGAACATTGATTTTAAAAGTGTATTAGTTAAATACATAATTGAAGAGCATTATTAGTTACTGGGAAGGAAGGAACCAAGTGGAATCCTATAATAAATGGATAAATGGGGACAATCCCGTTTTGGTCATTACACAGTATCTGAACCACCCCCACATCCAGATCCATAAACCACTGAACTTCCCAAATAACACAAAAAGAAAAATTTCCTCTTTCCGAAAACAGAGAAAATTCTTCCTGGCACTTAAATGCCAACATAGGTCAGTCAAGTTATAATTTGCTCTAATTATCTCTCTCACAAATGCAGATGAGGGGCAATACAAAAGGTGTAAAGTTATCATGGAATTATAGAAACATAGGGCTGGAAGGGACTATTCTATTCTTACTTGAGATCCCCCTATTTAAGGATTGCATTATCCTTTTGGCCACAATGTCACACTGGGAGCTCGTGTTCAGCTGATTATCCACCAGAACCCCATATCTTTTTCAGAGTCACTGCCTCTCTGGATAGTCTCCCATCATGTAAAAGTCTTGCCTACATGCTTTGTTTCTAGATGTATAATTTACATTCAACCATATTAAAAAGCACATTGTTTGCTTGTGCCCAGTTTACCAAGCAATCCAGATCCCTCTGTATCAGTGAGCTGTCCTCCTTGTTATTTACCATTCTCCCAGTTTTTGTGTCCTATGCAAACTTTATCAGTGAGAATTTTATGTTTTCCTACAGGTCATTAATAAAAATACTAATTACTGTAGGTCCAAGAACTGATCCTTGCAGGACCCCAGTAGAAATATACCCATTCTGTGATGATTTCTCATTTATAATTAAATTTTGAGACATATTAGTTAGCCAGCTTTTGACCCATTTAATGTGTGCCATGTTCATTTTATATATTTCTAGATTTTTAATCAAAATGTCATGCAGTACCAAGTCAAATACCTTACAGAAGTCTAAGTATATAACATCAACACTATTACCTGTATTAACCAAACTTGTAATCTCATCAAAAAAGATATCAAGTTAGTTAGACACAAACCCATGTTGATTGACATTAATTATATTACCTTCCTTTAATGCTTTATTAATCAAGTCCCATAACAACTGATCCTTTATATTGCCTGCAATTGATGTCAGACTTGCAGGCCTATAATAACTCAGATCATCCTGTTTACCCTTTCAAAATACTGGCACAATATTAGCTTTCTTCTAGTCTTCTAGAACTTCCCCGGTGTTCTGAGACTTATTGGAAATCAACATAAACGGTCTCTGAGCTCCTCAGCCAGCTCTTTTAAAATTCTTGGACATTATCAGGATGCCCTATCAGTCTTCTGTTCCCAAAATTAACATGCCCAGGTTTTTTTTAAACCTTTCCTCATAGGTCACATTTTCTAAACCTTTCAACACCGTTGTTCTCCTCTGGACTCACTCCAATTTATGCACATCTTTCCTAAAGAGTGCCACTCAGAGACAGCACTCCAGCTGAGGCCTCTCCAGTGCCAAGTAGAGCAGGACAATTACCTCATGTCTTACAAACAACACTCCTGTTGACACCTGCGAATGAGTGACACTGGTAGACATGCTGCCAGCTCTTGTCGTGGCTGTAGGTGTCAGCCAAGCATTGGTAAATTCATAGCTGGAAACCAGACCAGCTCACCTATATGTTAGTATTGTTCAAGATAGGGGTTTGACTTGTAAAGATGTGTTTAGTGTCTAGACTCTGTAAAATGCTTGTAAATTGCTGCATGCATTAATCTTACTTGTAATGTCTGTATCCCATAAGGCAGAGGTTCTCAAACTTCATTGCACCGTGACCCCCCTTCTGACGACAAAAATTACTACATAACCCCAAGAGGGGGGATTGAAGCCTTAGCCCACCCAAGCCCCCACCCGGGGTGGCAGGGAGCCAAAGCGAAGGGCTTCAACCCTGGGTGGGAGGGCCTGTCACTTGAGCTCTGCCACCCAGGGATGAAGCCAAAGCCTAAGCCCCACTGCCCAGGGCCAAAGCTGAAGCTCTTGGGGCTCAGGCTTTGGCTTCAGCCTCTGGTTCCAGCAAGCCTAATGCCAGCCCTGGCAACCCCATGAAAACAGGGTCGCAACCCGCTTTGGGGTCCTGACCCACAGTTTGAGAACCGCTGCCAGAAGGTAAGATATAAGTTTTGCTTTATAAATGTAAAAATGCCTGCTCTTAACTTGTGAACCAAGGCTGGGGAAGTGGTTCCCCTGTCCATCAAGAAGGACTATCAAAACTAAGTGGGCCATTGTGAAACATCACAATATAAAGATTGGGTTGACGGCTCTCTCATACCCATGAAGGTGCTACGTGCAAGGAAGCTCATCCCATCAGCTTGAATTCTGGAAGAAGGAAATAAAGACAGCTGACATGAAAATTCTTCATCTCTTTGCTGTTTGGACTCTCACAGGGCTGGAACTATGAAATAGAAGCAGAGATCCCCAGGGTCAAGGGTTTGCCCTAAAAGACATTCAGTGCTGACAAATTACTACAATTCTGTCATCTTTTGGAACCGTAGACTGTAACACATTTATATATATATATATATATATATATATATGTTGCCTGCTTTAACCTGTAAATAACGCACTCATTTCTTTTTCCTAGTTAATATATTCTTACTTAGTTTACTATAGGATTGGCTACAAGCATTCTCTTTGGTGTGAGATATGAGGTACAAATTGATGTAGGGTAAGTGACTGGTCTCTTGCAACTGAAAGCATCCTGAATCTTTTGTGAACTTTGATATGTGGGAACCACTATAACTAAATCCAGCTTGTCTGGGTGGCAAGATAGACTGGCATGCCCAAGGGGACTATCTGTGACTCCGTGGTAAGACTGTTATAGTACTTCAGGAGTTCACATTTGTTACTGGGTTAGTAAAATCTAATTATAGAACATACCACCAGTTTGAGGTGTATTTCCTGCTTTTGACTGTCTGCCCTGAGCTTGGCATTCATGGTCATGAACCACTCCAGATAGCGTGACAGAATATTAGCCTTTTTCCCAACTGTATCACATTGTTGACTCATATTCAATTTCCACTATACCTCCCAGCTTCTTTTCAGCAGTGCTATCATCTGGCCAGTTATTCCCCATTTTGTAGTGGTGCATTTGGTTTCTCCTTCCTAAGTGTAGTAGGCTGGTTTGTCATGATTTATTCTTGACAAATCTATGCTGGCTATTCCTTAGAACCCTATTGTCCTCTAGGTGTTGCAAACTGATTGTTTAATAATTTGTTACAATGTGTCTCCAGGTTTCAAAGTTAGGCTGACAGATCTATAATTCCCTGGGCCCTCTTGGTTTCCCTGGTTGAAAGCTAGATGCTATGCCCTACCTTTGAAAATAAAGGAAAATCAAACAAGTTATTCTGAATTTTATCCATTCAACTGAATGCCACATTGACCAACGTAAAAGCGGGGTGAACTGAGCAGCACCAGTTGGAAACGGTATTGAGAACATATGACAAGAATTATATGACAAGTGATGATCATATAAAAATGTCACTGTTTTTTACTATTACTAATCATCTTTATTATGGTAAGGTTTAAGGGCCAACCAAGAGTGGCGCCTCATTGTGCTAGTTACTATACAACAACAGAATAATAGACCTGCTCCATGCAGATGGACCCCTTTGCCTGTGAAAAGCAGATTGCAGAATCAGAGCCTAAGGTCCTGATCCTATAAACACTTACACATGTGCTTAATTTTAGTACCAGGAGTGTCCCAGGGAAATCATAGGACAGCTAAGTGCAAGCATAAGTGTTTGCACATCTCCTGCACCCCAACTTCCTGCCCTGTGCCCCCTCCCGCACTCCGCACCCCCTGCCCTGAGCCCCCTCCTGCACCCCAACCCCCTGCCCTGAGCCACCTGCCATACCCCACACCCCTCCTGCACTCCGACCTCCTGCCCTGAGCCCCTAACCCCCTGCCCTGAGCCCCTGCTGTACCCCATACCCCTTCTGCACCCCAACCCCCAGCCCTGATCCCCCTCCTGCACCCCAAACCGTTGCCGAGCCCCCTGCTGCACCCCACATCCCTCCTGCACCCCGCATTCCTGCCCTGAGCCCCTTCCTACACACTGCACCCTCTCCCACACCCTGCACTCCCTCCCATACCCCAACCCCCTGCCCCAGCCCTACATTCATGGCCCTGCATGCAATCTCTCCACCCAGATGTGACCATCGGGCCAAAAAGTGTGCCCACCCCTGGCATAGAGAATAAATTAGCCTTCCATCCATGACAAGGAATGCGGCACTTTGGTAAGGCAGCATGAGGCAGGTTGCATTGCTGCTGCCAGTGTTGCATTAACTCCATCCAAGAATCTCAAAGTGTGCTACAAATATCAAGGAAGGAAGTAGTAATATCCTTATTTTGTAGATGTGGAGACTGAGGTACAGAGAGGTTTAAATTACTTGGTTTAAGTCCCATAGCAAGTCTCTAGCAGAAGCAAGACTAGACTACAGATTTTCTGTTTTCCACTTTTCAGCTTTAACTATTTTAAAGATCCGGGATGTAAAATCTGGGACTTAAACTACTTGTCGGTACCTCTTTGAACTCAAGGCTGCCTCTGAAAGGAAGACAAAATAGAACATAAGAACATAAGATCGGCCGTACTGGGGCAGACCAAAGGTCCATCCAGCCCAGTATCTGTCTACCAACAGTGGCCAGTGCCAGGTGCCCCAGAGGGAGTGAACCTAACAGGTAATGATCAAGTGATCTTTCTCCTGCCATCCATCTCCACCCTCTGACAAACAGAGTCTAGGGACACCAATCCTTACCCATCCTGGCTAATAGCCATTAATGGACTTAACCTCCATGAATTTATCTAGTTCTCTTTTAAACGCTGTTATAGTCCTAGCCTTCACAACCTCTTCAGGCAAGGAGTTCCACAGATTGACTGTGCGCTGTGTGAAGAAGAACTTCCTTTTATTTGTTTTAAACCTGCTGCCTATTAATTTCATTTGGTGACCCCTAGTTCTTGTATTATGGGAATAAGTAAATAACTTTTCCTTATCTACTTTCTCCACATCACTCATGATTTTATATACCTCTATCATATCCCCCCTTAGTCTCCTCTTTTCCAAGCTGAAAAGTCCTAGCCTCTTTAATCTCTCCTCATATGGGACCCGTTCCAAACCCCTAATCATTTTAGTTGACCTTCTCTGAACCTTTTCTAGTGCCAGTATATCTTTTTTGAGATGAGGAGACCACATCTGTACGCAGTATTCAAGATGTGGGCATACCATCGATTTATATAAGGGCAATAATACATTCTCAATCTTATTCTCTATCCCCTTTTTAACGATTCCTAACATCCTGTTTGTTTTTTTGACTGCCTCTGCACACTGCGTGGACATCTTCAGAGAACTATCCACGATGACTCCAAGATCTTTTTCCTGATTTGTTGTAGCTAAATTAGCCCCCATCATATAGTATGTATAGTTGGGGTTATTTTTCCCAATGTGCATTACTTTACATTTATCCACATTAAATTCAATTTGCCATTTTGTTGCCCAATCACTTAGTTATGTGAGATCTTTTTGAAGTTCTTCACAGTCTGCTTTGGTCTTAACTATCTTGAGCGGTTTAGTATCATCTGCAAACTTTGCCACCTCACTTTTTAGCCCTTTCTCCAGATCATTTATGAATAAGTTGAATAGGATTGGTCCTAGGACTGACCCTTGGAGAACTCCACTAGTTACCCCTCTCCGTTCTGAGAATTTACCATTAATTCCTACCCTTTGTTCCCGGTCTTTTAACCTGTTCTCAATCCATGAAAGGACCTTCCCTTTTATCCCATGACAACTTAATTTATGTAAGAGCCTTTGGTGAGGGATCTTGTCAAAGGTTTTCTGGAAATCTAAGTACACTATGTCCACTGGATCCCCCTTGTCCACATGTTTGTTGACCCCTTCAAAGAACTCTAATAGATTAGTAAGACACGATTTACCTTTACAGAAACCATGTTGACTTTTGCCGAACAATTTATGTTCTTCTATGTGTCTGACAATTTTATTCTTTACTATTATTTCGAATAATTTGCCCTGTACTGATGTTAGACTTACCGGTTTGTAATTGCTGGGATCACCTCTAGAGCCCTTTTTAAATATTGGTGTTGCATTAGCTATCTTCCAGTCGTTGGGTACAGAAGCCGATTTAAAGGACAGGTTACAAACCCTAGTTAATAATTCCGCAATTTCACATTTGAGTTCTTTCAGAACTCTTGGGTGAATGCCATCTGGTCCTGGTGACTTGTTAATGTTAAGTTTATCAATTAATTCCATAACCTCCTCTAGTGACAGTTCAATCTATGACAATTCTTCAGATTTGTCACCTACAAAAGGCGGCTCAGGTTTGGGAATCTCCCTAACATCCTCAGCCGTGAAGACTGAAGCAAAGAATTTGTTTAGTTTCTCCGCAATGACTTTATTGTCTTTAAGCGCTCCTTTTGTATCTCAATCATCGAGGGGGCCCCACTGGTTGTTTAGCAGGCTTCTTGCTTCTGATGTACTTAAAAAACATTTTATTACCTTTGGAGTTTTTGGCTAGCCGTTCTTTAAACTCCTCTTTGGCTTTTCTTATTACATTTTTACACTTAATTTGGCAGTGTTTATGCTCCTTTCTATTTACCTCGCTAGGATTTGATTTCCACTTTTTAAAGGAAGTCTTTTTATCTCTCACTGCTTCTTTTACATGGTTGTTAAGCCACAGTGGCTCTTTTTTAGTTCTTTTACTGTGTTTCTTAATTTGGGGTATACATTGAAGTTGGGCCTCTATTATGGTGTCTTTAAAAAGCGCCCATGCAGCTTGCAGGGATTTCACTTTAGTCACTGTACCTTTTCATTTCTGTTTAACTAACCCCCTCATTTTTGCATAGTTTCCCTTTTTGAAATTAAATGCCACAGTGTTGGCTGTTGAGTTGTTCTTCCCACCACAGGGATGTTAAATGTTATTATATTATGGTCACTATTTCCAAGCGGTCCTATTATAGTTACCTCTTGTACCAGCTCCTGCACTCCACTCAGGACTAAATCTAGAGTTGCCTCTCCCCTTGTGGATTCCTGTACCAGCTGCTCCAAGAAGCAGTCATTTAAAGTATCGAGAAATTTTGTCTCTGCATTTCGTCCTGAGGTGACATGTTCCCAGTCAATATGTGGATAATTGAAATCCCCCACTATTATTGAGTTCTTAATTTTGATAGTCTTTCTAATTTCCCTTAGCATTTCATCATCACTATAACTGTCCTGGTCAGGTGGTCGATAATAGATCCCTAATGTTATATTCTTATTAGAGCATGAAATTACTATCCATAGAGATTCTATAGAACATGTGGATTCACTTAAGATTTTTACTTCATTTGATTCTACATTTTCTTTCACATATAGTGCCACTCCCCCCCCGCATGACCTGTTCTGTCCTTCATATATATTTTGTATCCCGGAATTATTGTGTTCCATTGATTGTCCTCAGTCCACCAGGTTTCTGTGATACCTATTATATCAATACCCTCCTTTATCATGAGGCACTCTAGTTCACTCATCTTATTATTGAGACTGCTAGCATTTGTGTACAAGAACTTAAAAAACTTGTCACTGTTTATTTGTCTGCCCTTTTCTGATGTGTCCGATTCTTTATGTGAATGTTTCTCTTTGATCTGGCCCTTACATTATCCTCTTCCATCCTCTGCTCCTGACTAGAACCTAGAGAATCTCTATCAATAGACTCTCCTCTAAGAGAAGTCTCTGTCCGATCCACATGCTTCTCTGCAGCAGTCGGCTTTCCCCCATCTCCTAGTTTAAAAACTGCTCTGCAACCTTTTTAATGTTAAGTGCCAGCAGTCTGGTTCCACTTTGGTTTAGGTGGAGCCCATCCTTCCTGTATAGGCTCCCCCATCCCAAAAGTTTCCCCAATTCCTAATGAATCTAAACCCCTCCTCTCTATACCATCGTTTCATCCACGCATTGAGACTCTGAAGCTCTGCCTGCCTACCTGGTCCTGCGTGTGGAACTGGGAGCATTTCTGAGAATGCCACCATAGAGGTCCTGGATTTCAGTCTCTTCCCTAGCAGCCTAAATTTGGCCTCCAGGATGTCTCTCCTACCCTTCCCTATGTCATTGGTACCTACATGTACCACGACCAATGGCTCCTCCCCAGCACTACACATAAGTCTATCCAGATGCCTCGAGAGATCCACAACCTTCGCACCAGGCAGGCAAGTCACCATAGGGTTCTCCCAGTCATCACAAACCCAGCTATCTATGTTTCTAATGATCAAATCTCCCATTACTAACACCTGCCTTTTCCTAGTGACTGGAGTTCCCTCCCCTGGAGAGGTAATCTCAGTGCGAGAGGATACCCTCACACCATCTGGAAGGAGGGTCCCAACTATGGGAAGGTTTCCCTCTGTTCCTGTTAACTGCTCTGCTTCCCTGGGCCTTTCATCCTCCTCAACAGCACAGGGGCTGTCTGACCGGAGGTGGGACAATTCTACAGTGTCCTGGAAAGCCTCATCAACATACCTCTCTGCCTCCCTTAGCTCTTCCAGTTCTGCCACCCTGGCCTCCAAAGCCCGTACGTGGTCTCTGAAGGCCAGGAGCTCCTTGCACCGAATGCACACGTATGCCACCCGCCCACAGGGCAGGTAATCATACATGCTGCACTCAACGCAATAAACTGGATAGCCCCCACTCTGCTGCTGGGCTTCTGCCTGCATGGTCTCCTAGTTAATGAAAGGGTTTTGTTTAAAGCAAGAAGTTTTGACTGTAGTTTAGTTTATAGTTTTAAAGAAAACAGCAAGGGGCCCTTGCCCCCTTCCCAACTCCCTTGCGAAACTCCCTGTTAGCAGCCCCTGGTCGCTTGTGCACTGCTTTATAAAGCCCTGGCCTGCTTGATAGCCTTGCCCACTGACTAAGGCTCAGCCAATTAACAGAGGCTTCTAGCTTTCAAACCTTCCTTTGAAGCTCACAGCTTCCAACTGGCAGCCACAGCACACGGTCCTTCAACCAACCAACCAAACAAACAGATGGACAAACACAAGCTCAGCACACAGCGAGTAACCCCCAAACATAAACAAACACACACTATAGACAGTCACTTACTCCAAGGGTGCTGTATTTGCTCCTCCTTCACCTGGAGAATTCCCTTGCGAAACTCCCTGTTTGCAATAGGGTACTGGTGAGGCAGAAATGTCTAGCAATTTGTTAATAAAAATCCTGATGAAGAACTAAAAATTGGCCAGTCTTCTTAAGCAACGTTGCTCCTATGAAATAAAACAATTAATAGAATCATAGACTTTAAGGTCAGAAGGGACCATTATGATCGTCTAGTCTGACCTCCTGCCTTCTTCCTGTTCTACTCCTCTCATGCTACTGCTCTTCTACCTACCCCAATAAAGGAGAACTAACAACTTAAAATGCCTTGTTCAAAAATTTTAAGTAACACTTAACTTTCAAACTCCTGAACAGCAAATGTAACTTTTCTTGTCTGCATAGTAAACACTGGCATTTTTATCTGGTTGAATAATCAAAGTGGTGCTTTCCGTGCCTTCTTGGTTTGCAAAGATTTGAACTGCTTCCTGAAGGTGCACAGTCTGGGCCAGCTCATGCTCTACTGAGATGGTTGCAAGGCCGACCAGCCTCTCCTGTGTCATTGTGGAGCGTAGATGTGTTTTTATTAACTTCAGCTTGGAGATGGTGCATTCTCCACTGGCAACTGTTACAGGAAGTGTTAGAAGTATGCGCAGAGCAACAAAAGCATTTGGAAAGAGGGTGGTCATCTTATTTGTGCACATATATTCCAGAACAGCGTTTGGAGTTGAGCCTGCTGAAATGTATCTTGAAAGGGCTTTCAGTTCATCACCTAAATCACTCACATCAATATCATGCATGTCATCATGTGTTAACACTGTCTCTAGTGCCCTGCATTGCTGGTGTAGGTTTTCTTCAGGTATAATGAAGAGTTTTGGAATATCATACAACATCCCAAATACACTGCTGTGTTCCTTAAGCTGCATGAAATGTTCTTCAACTGACTGTATTGCACAATCTAGCACCTGGTTAAAGAATTCAACTTTGAATTTTTGTTTGGGGTCTTTTATGGGATTATCCCATGCCTCATAATCAAAATGTATTCTTCTTCGGTGACTCTTGTATTCTTAAATGGGTGGGAAAATAGCATCAGTGTGAAGTTCCTCTGCCAACTTCTGTGCACTCTTCAGAACATTTTGAAATCCCTCATCTGACCTGTAAGACTGGAAGTATGACTTTGCTTTGTCCAGTTGTTCCATTGCTCCAGATATATCAAGGTCAACACCTTGGAGTCTCTTGCTTACAACATTTATTTCAAACAGTATGTCTTGCCACAACACTAAGCCACACAGAAATTTGAAGTTATGTATGTTTCTGGTGATTCCATTTCCCTCTGCCACTGTTCTCCCGTGAACAGTTCCTGTTATAGCATTATCCTCCATAATGGCAACTTTGGCATCATCTATCTTCCCAATTTGGTGTTTGATAGGCTTTATTGCCTCCACTCGACTTTCCTATCATGTGGCACTCAGTGGTTTCAATGTCAGAGAAGATGTTCCCAGATGTTGCTTCAAAATTTGCCATCGATGAGTTGATGCAGAGAAAAATACATAGATGCTTTGAATTACATTAAAAAATTCAGCAGCCTCACTAGAAGCTAATGCTGCATCACTGAGCACCAAGTTCAATGAATGAGAACTGCATGGGACAAAAAAAGCTTGAGGGTTTAACTCTCGGATCCATGTCTGCATTCCTCTGTTCTTTCCTCTCATGTTGGCACCATTATCGTAGCCCTGACCTCTCATGTCAGCCATCGCAATTCCTGTATCTTCCAGCTTTTTAAGAAGCATATTTGTCATACCAGCTCCTGTAGTATCATCAATGTCAATAAATTCTAGAAAATGCTCTCTGACAGTCACCATTGCAGAGACATTTCCACCTGGTTCTGTTGTTGTTACAAAACGCACCATTAAAGTCATTTATTCCGTATGGCTGATGTCAGGTGTGCAGTCCAGAATAATAGAGTAATATCTTGCTGACTTCAGATCTGCCACAATCTTCTGTTTGACTTTTGCTGCCAGTAACTGTATGATCTCATTTTGAATTGTATTTCCAGGGTAGTGGTGTGTGTGTACATTTCTTGGCTGGTGACTCTTCTTAGATGCTCCTGGAGTACAGCATCAAACTCAGCCATCAGCTCCACAATGTTAAGGAAATTTCCATTGTTTGGCACATACAGCTGATCTGAAGTGCCATGCTAGGTTTTGGGTAGCAAGCATTCTCACAATGGCAATGAGCCTTTTCAGAACATTTTGCCAGTAAAGAGACTCTAATGTAATCTTCTCTTGATGCTGATTATCTATGGTGGCCTTTAACCTTAGTCTCATCTCAAGCTCTTTCCACCTATGGAATGTTCTCTGGTGATTTACTGCCTTCTCATGGCATGCCAGATTTCTAGATAGATTTTTCCAGTCCTTTGTTCCTGTAGAACCCAGTGTGGCTGGAACATTAGACTGGAAGAGTTTGCAATAAAAACAGTATGCAGCATTCTGGGATTTTGAGTACATAAGCCATGGCCTCTCCACTTTGTCACCATTGGGGATTTCCTAGTGGCGCCCCTACACAGTCTGGCACCTGAGGCGGCCGCTTCAGTTTGCCTCATGGTAAGGCCATCCCTGAAGAGTTGGTCTGTGTATATTATTTTGTGTTTATAGATAGTCCTGTTTTTCAAATTTTATGAAGGGAATGTGTCCAGAGACACTGAGGGGGTTTTGCTGTTGTTTTAGTTGTGTTAGATACAAAAACAATAAACCTGAAACCTTCAAAGAGGATTTTTTTTCGTTTTGCTTACCCTAAGTCTCCTATGAACTTTCTATCTGGCTGTTATTATCTCAGCTCTGTCACAATGATAAATATGGAGTGCTGCTTCCTGTATGTTGAAGCTGATTAGTTATTTATCACAGAAAGATATTACTTGTTTTTTAAGTGATGGGTGCTAAATTTAATAGTTTCAACAACATAATTAAAAATATAAAATCAGAAAAATAAGGTGATTTTCTATTTAGTTTTTTGTTATTAAGGTGTTCAGGATACACATTTAGGCTCTAATCCCATCATTGTGACCAATGATTTTAAAATAAGAAAAATGTTTGCAGGTGATTTCCCAAAAAACGTTTGTATACATTGAAAAATTAATAAATACAAATCACTGACAAATTGCACATGGATTAATGCTACTCTTAGGTTTCTTTCCTGAAAAATCAGGTGGGCATATTCATTGCTGTCTCAGAAATGGGACAATTTAAAAGATGCTTGAATTACATTTAAAATGTTTCATTGAAACACACAAATAACAAATTTATCATAAGGTGCTGATCACTTATGCATGTGTTTAATTTGACTAGTATTGATGGGACTGGTTAGGAGTTAAGTATGTGTTTCCAGGATTGGGGCATATGAGGGAAGATTTAGGCTCTGATCCTGCAAACGCATACTCACATGTGTAAGTTTACTCAGAGGAGTAACCCCACGGAGGCCTGTGGACTCAATCTCCAGATTAAATGAATCCAGAGTCTTCCCATATTTAGGAAACATTTCAAAATCTTCCTCTTTGATAAAGCCTTCCCATATAACAAGAATGGCAGTCACAACACCAATACCCCTTACTACTCATCCCTCCTGAAACAGACCCCAAATGAACAAACAGACCACACAAACCAACAAATAAGCTGCTCCTAAGGAAAGTGTTTATACCCCTCAAAGGAAGATGCCATGAGGTCTAGCAGGGACTTTGCTATTGCTAATCTATTTCACATGGATGTGCTCAGATAGTAAGGTGATGGGTGGTGGCAGTATAAAATTCTTAGAGAGATCAGCTAGGTTAGATATTCGCTTAGGAGATAATGTTTGCACTTCACGGTCCAAGAGACACAGACAAGGTTTTCATCTCGGGGCCAAAAGACCAAACCCATCAACACACTTGATCATAGTCTTTAATAGTCCGAGAAACTACTTACACTTGATCTTAGCTCCAAGGAGCCGAGAAGCATATGCATAAATGTCTGCAGGATGCATATGCAGGGATAGCTCAGTGGTTTGAGCATTAGCCTGCTAGAGTTCAATCCTTGAGGGGGCCATTTTAGGGATCTGGGGCAAAAATCTGTCTGGGGATTGGTCCTCCTTTGAGCAGGGGGCTGGACTAGATGAGGTCCCTTCTAACCCTGATGTTCTATGAATAAATGTCTGCAGGATCAGCTCTAGGCACCAGGTGCTTGGGGTGGCCAATGCAAAGGGGAGGCACTCTGTCTGCTATTGGGGTGACATGTCTGGATCTTCTGTGGGAATTTGGTGGCAGGTCCCTCAGTCCCTCTCTTCCTCTTTGAGGTGCTGCTGAAGAGGAGGGGGGAGTGAAGGACCTGCTGCTGAAGAGTGGATTGGTGCAATTGAGGTGCTGCTGATTTAATTTTTAATTAATAATTTTAATTAATTATTTTTTTATTAATGGAGATATATCTCCTAGAACTGGAAGGGACCTTGTAAGGTCATTGAGTCCAGCCCCCTGCCTTCACTAGCAGGACCAAGAACTGATTTTTGCCCCAGATCCCTAAGTGGCCCCCTCAAGGATTGAGCTCACAACCCTGGGTTTAGCAGGCCACTGCTCAAACCACTGAGCTATCCCTCCCCGCTTTTTTTTTTCCGCTTGGGAGGGCTGAAAACAGGGCCCAGGGATGTTCAATACCCCAGTATACTCTGGCTCCCCCATCCCTTTCCTTTCTCATTTTAGTTAGCAGTTTAAAAGGCTCCTTTATTTTCCTTTTCCAGTCTTCTCTCCTAACGCCTTCCCTTTTCTCTCTCAGTGCATGTGGCAGGCGAGATGCTTGTTATCACTATTTTCCTGCTCAAAAGCCCCTCACTCAAAAACAAACAAACAAACAAAACCCCAGCCGAGGGTAAGGATAATAATATCGCTGCTGCTGTCTGTATGACATGAGGCAATGAAGCTGGCCCTTTAAAACGGAGCCACTGAGATCTCCCTCCTCCCATCTACTGCATGGGCGAGGCCTCCTCCTGACCCAGGAACAGAAACATCCTCTTAGCTGGCTGGCTGCTGGAGCCCGGAAGCCATCTCTCTGCAGCCTGCATCCATTTATTCCCACACAGGCGGCACCAGCTGCAGCAGGAGGGAGTTGGGGGGCGCGTTCTGTTGGGTGTGGCGTCTAAGGGGCTGTGTAGGCACTGCATCCCCTTCTCCCTAGTCAGCAGGCCCAGAGGGAGGGCCCTGTGGCTACAGCAGTTAAAGGCCCGCGGGCGGGGGGAGGCTGGCTTTCAGTGCAGTGGCAGGTGCTTGGTTTCCAGGGCAGGTTGCTGCCCTTGCTTCCCCCCGGGGAAAGGAGTGGGTGGGGGATTTCCAGCAGCGAAGAGGTCCTAGGGAGAATCCTCCAGCGCAGCACCAGCCACCATGGGAGCTGAGCAAAGTGCAGAAGCTGAGAACCGGCCAAATGATCTGAGCACTTCAGGTCGGTCTCTTTGTGTTCCCCCCTCACCGCCATCTCTCACCCCTCTGCTACCGTCATAACCCACCAGTCAGGGGGGGGAGGGGGTGGCAGCAGCATAAGCTCTTGTGTGCAGTCTGGATTTCTGGGGTGAGTTGGGCAGTGCTGGTGGTTAGGAGTGGCAGGGATTTTTGTGCACTCGTTAATACGTGGCTGGATGATTGTATGTATTACTGAGCCCTATGTGCTTGCATGGTGTTTTATAGGAGACTAAAATGACAGCCCCTGCTTATACATGTCTCAGGGTTGCAACAAATTGACAGCAAGTGGGACAAGACACAATTTCTATAGCAAGGGAAAACAGCATTTGATGGTGGAGCCTTATGGGTCTGTGTGCAGGTATTTTCCCTGCAGAAAGCAGCTTGTATATGTTGCTCTAGTTCTTCCTCTTATTCCTGTTGTAGTGGGTGATTGTGAAGATGCGTCTGTGTATGGAAGGATCAGGATGATGAGAGCGTGGGTAACTTGTAGACAAGAGGTGGGAGACTGTTTGATCCCAAGGGGTGGCAAGGCAGAAGAATACTAAAATATCTGTTAGGACTAAGATATGGGAAGAGAAGCAGAGATGTTATTCAGAGTCTTGAAGGTGAGGATCAGCATTACATTCATGCTGCAAAAGATGAAATGAGTGGAGGGTCAGTGAAGAGGAAATTTTGTGGTCAGAGCAGAGGGAAAGAAACATCTGTCTAACTTTATCCCTGCATGTTAGTGATCATATTGTGTATACTGGCAGATGTGTCTCAGGAGAGTGGGGGAATACTGCAGGCAACATGGCTACAGAGTGTCTTGTTTGCACACTTCATCTCTCTAGCTGTGTTGCATGCTAATCAGATGGCCATGGGAGGATGGAGGAGCTTTAGCCCTAGCCAAGATTCCTGGAGAGAGAGACTTCAGTAGAGTTTGTTTTATCTAATTTTCATCACAATGAGTAACAACATTAGTTTAAAACAAATAGCTGAAACACCATGTACATCCAGTTAACTGCAGAAAGTGACTGTAGCAGGAAATATTTTGAGGATTTTAAAAAGCCCTAAATGTAATGGGATAGTGTCACCTTCAAAATCATGTGTTGTCAAAAATATCTTTACTTGTGTTACTAATAAGCCCTTTAGATTATTAAAAATGAAAGAAATATAAAAATGCTGTATTTGCCTGTGTGTGTGTTTTATATGTAATTTTTTACATTTCTTTAGGTAGTGAACATTAACAAGTCAGTTTCACTTTTGTTCATGCCACTGTAAGATTCTTTAGGCTACAATGTTTTGAGTTTCAAATGGTGCAGGGGATTGTGCACTTGTTTGAAACAAAGTCCTCAACTGTCTTGAGGGGGAAGAGCGGGGGCGCGGTATGTGTTAATGAAAATATTTGTTGTTCTTTGGCTTGTTTTTAATAACACTTAAAATTTTGGGCCAAATTTAAGTTGATGGTAATGCTCTAAAATTTTAAGAAGTGTAGCATTTCTGGGTCTAAGTGAAGGTTTGAAATGGCCCACAACAGTTACTTTCTGATAGCTCAATCTATTTTTAAGTAACAAATATTCTTTGTTCAGCATTCCATTGACTTTTAAAAAACCCTGGAATAATGCTGAATGTGATATAACCCAATATAAAAGTGTGTGTGTATGTGATCTATATATATAAGGTTATATATATAACCAGGGAAAGTAGAAGAGCACAGTGAAGTCCATTTCACTTACCTGGGAGACATCTAGGTACTCCAGTGGTGGCTGCTACAGGAAACCTTATTATAGGCAGACTGCACACACCACAGTCATGCTTTCTTGGCAAAGGAGGAAGCAGATCAGTAGCGATAGCGTTAGCACTGTACCTCCTTATTCATTTAAATGTTTGATTTACTTATTTTTCCCTACAGCATCTCCTTCTCCAGCCAAGCAACGAGCTAAAATGGATGATATTGTGGTGGTGGCTCCGGGAACACAGACCTCAAGGAATGTAAGCAACGATCCTGATGTGATAAAATTGCAAGAGATTCCAACTTTCGAGCCCCTTTTGACAGGTAAGAGAGAATCTCCCCCCCCCCCCCCCCCCCTGGCACTTTTCATCCTTTGGAAACTCAGTAGGGGACACAACCCCATCTCTGTCAGAGTCCAGGTTCCTGATGATCTAATCACTGCCCTTCTTTCCCCAATCTATGTTTTATGCCTTTCACCCATAAGCCCTACCCCGCTGGGCTATCCTGAGGAGTGGTGAGCAGGGGCAGTGGCGTAATGGGAATGGTGGAAGTTCTGCCTCTCCCAAAGGCCGTGGGCACGCTTCTGTGTTTACAAGAGATCTAGAGACCTGGTTTAGTTGTTAGGTTGCCCAGCTTGGTGTGGATATGTTAAAACTATTTTGGACTCTTTGTTATTGGAGACTATTGGAAAATAAAATGGGTAGAGAGAAAGAAAGTACCCTTTGGGGCCTATGGAACGTAATAGTGTCCCTTAGTATCAGTTCAAAACCTTTATTCCCACCACATCTTCTTCCTTCCCTTCACCCCATCCTTATTCTTTTGCCTGTTCTATTCCCCTTCTGAGCTGACTCTTCCTTTGTCCCTGCCGCTCAGTTGCTTTTCCGGTACTTTGTATGAAAGTGATACTCCACATCTCTCCTGTCTGAGTGTGTGTTGCTGATAGGAGCTCTGTGTCTGTCTGTTACCTTGGAGTTGCCTACATGCTATATAGCAGGGGTGGCCAAACCGTGGCTTGCGAGCCATATGCAGCTCTTTTATAGTTAAAGTGCGACTTGTGGAGTCTTCACCTTCCCCCCCCTCCCCCGACTCCTCTAATTTCCACCTACCAGCCTTGTGGGGAGGGATGTGGGGCACAATTGAAAGGTTTGCCCCCCCAACAGCTTGAGTCATGCCCCCTCTCCCTCCAGCTCCCAGCTGTTTGCCACTGCCTCTCCTCACCACTGCAGCTCCCAGCTTGCCAGCTCCAGCAGCTGCCGTTCAGGGAGGGGGCCCTGCGGCACCACGTAACCGAGCGGGGCCAGCAAACCCTGGCAAAAATCTGAGGGGAGGGGGGCATGTCACCCCACGTGCATCCCCACATGTTGCCTCTGGTTTTTGCCCAGTGGGGTGGAGGGTCTTGGGGCTCCAGCCCCATGGGGCGTGCCTGCCAGGGCTCAGGGCTGAAGCTCTGAGCCCTGGCAGGTGCCTCTGGCTGGGCTGAAGCCCCAAGCCTTGGCTCCTGAACTTCTGAAGATTGTCTTATGCGGCTCGGAGGGTCAGTAAGTTTGGCCACCTCTGCTATAGAGATTGCGAGTGTCATAGGCCAGTCTCTGAGTTTTGCAGTGCTGGGGTGCCTCTGAGCTGGGGAAGCCCCTTAGAGCTCTGTATGGTTATGCTTTGAGCTCTTAGGTGAGGCAAGTGGATGAATGCAACAGAAGTGACCTTGGAAGGATCCTTTCCAGCAAAAGGGAGGTAAGGAGGGGAAGCAAATGGGTGGAGGTGAGGGAAAGAGATAAGTGAGGACACTTCATTTGGATTGGTATTCCCAGAGGGAGAAAAGAGACCGCTGTGCTCCAAATAATCCATGTTTGTGACAGGCTTTGAAGCCTATCAGCACTGATTCATAACTGGTGGCTACAATGTTGCTGAATGGTGAGAGAGAATGCCATCAAAGGGCTGAAGTGTTACCAGTTTGGTGCACTCTACCCGGGCCAGCCTAAGAATCCAGAGATCAGGAAATGGAACCTGGATCCCACATAAGACCATTCAGAGAACTGAATACTAGATCACTGGTGACCAGCCCCTTCCTCCCCTTTAAAAAAAATATTATACAGTTGTTTGCTAGGAAGTCTTTAGCCATTTAATTGGTGCGACCATGTAGGTCATGCTGACATCTGTTAGCTCTTGGGCAGAGCTGCAAACTAGACTATATTGCACTGAATAAATAATTATATCCTGTCTTTGCAGCCCAAGTGTTGTATTTGTAAAACAAAATGTGTGTGATTCTGGCATTGAAATCACTGAAAGCAGCATGGCCTAGGATGGAGCACTGGACTGGGACTTGGGAGACCTGGGTTCTATTTATGGTTCTGCCACTAGCCTGCAGGGTGACCTTGGGAAGTCGCTTCCCCTGGGTAAAATGGGGATAATGATACTGACTTCCTCTGCAATGCGCTTTGAGAACTACTGATGAAAAGTGCTATCTAGGAACTAGGTATTACTACTAGGCATGCATCTGGGGAAATCTTGTTCTGTGTGTGTGGTTTACATGGAGAGAAGAACAGATTTGAAACCTAGCTCAAATCAGTGAAGAATAGGAAACTGGGAATTAATTGTTTTATTAAAATTCACTTTTCTTAAATTTTTCTAAGATTTAATAAATGCTTAATGTAGTCAGCCGATCTCTCCTTTGCCATTTGCCTTACGGTTTGCTGACCTTGGTGCATTGTAGAAGTTATAATTGTACTTGGATGACTAGTCCTTGAACAACTTGTCCCGTATAACTGACATTCATCATAGGCTCTCTGTGCAAGCAAATCTTTACCTCCTCTTTTTTTTTTTTTCTTTAAAAACAAAACAAAACAAAAAAACCCACATCTGTTGCAAGGAAAACATCTGGCCTCTCTTGAATGTTTTCTGGAGAACACTGATAACCATTCTGTCTTTCAACATAAAAAATAAAATGAGGTGTATTTCTGTGAAATGTCTAGGGAGATTAATGTTCACTCCTCCCCTCCCCCGTCTTCTTTAATTGCTAGTAAAATTTACATAGAAAACCAGGATTTCATTTATGTAAGAGCCGTGCTTCTGCTGCTTAATCCTCACCTGAAATCCTAATGTTCTATACTTGTGACTCCTATTAAGCTGTTGAGGAGAAGACTTTGATTTTGCACATTGCCAGTTATTATTTCAAGCGGGGAATGAGCAGCAAGCTCTAGTGGACTCTTAAGAGGCAGAGATCCTGTTTGCATACAAATACCCCTAGTAATAAACACAGGGAATCAAAATACAGAAAATGTGTTCTATTGTACAGTTAGCAGAGTGGTCTATGTAACATGCTTTGTCAGTTTTTATTCCGAGGTGGCGGTAGCGCTCTACGTTCTGTTGTGGAATCACTTCGCCATTTTCAAATATATTTTTGAGTTGTGACTTCTTCTAACACACCCAATTTACCCTCCACTCCCATTTAAAATCAGTTTCTGTTGCACCAGTTGATGAAATTTATGTACTAATTCTTTAAGCTGGCAGAACCAAACTTCTTGTCTTCAGTAGGCATCCTCCGTGAGGAGAGCTGGAAATGGCTTCCTCAGGTACAAGACAATGCCCTTCTGAGGCAGTTAGAGGAATTGCAGGAGAACATCACAGGGGCATTTGTTCCTGGGACCGAACATACTCTTCAGTGCTGCCAGCTGACGAGGGAGGAAGTGGGACATGAACTTGCATCTCTGAAATGGCAATGCAGCATGTTGCCACTAGACTGCCTCGCTGACCCAGTATGTGGTGCACTCTCCATCTTCTGTTTGTGTGAATGTAGTGCTGGTGAAATATGATTCTCTCTTTGTATTCATGCTAGCACCTAAGAGCCCTAGTGGCAGACCAGGACCCCTCTGTGCTAGGTTCTGTACAAACACAGAACAAAAAGACAATCCCTGTGCCCAAGAACAAAGATCTATTTGACAACCCAGGAGACTGAAGTCTTTAGAAGTTGTGTACACAGAATTTGTCCCTTAGCCATTGCCTGACCTGATCTTGCATGTGATTCTCACCTAAATGCTCACTGAGCACGGAGCACAGTATGTAGCAAATGGAATTTTAATTAGGACCAAATACAAGACAACTCAAAGTGGCTGACATTTTCAGAGTTAGCTAACAGACCCCTAAGATTTCTCTTTTTCAGTTTTTCCATAAATGCCACTAAATACAAGTATAAAGGTCATTCCCTAAATTTTATGCCACTTTCAAAATCTAATGCAGATTCTGCAAACCCTTAACTCACATGATTGGTCCCAATCAAGTTAATGGAACTGATTAGTGTGGAATTAGTCATGGGATCTGCACCCCAAATTAGTGTGTTCACAAAAAGCTTGGACAGCAGAGGCTGAAAGGCATTGCCCTTTAACAACTGCTTCTCAGTGGCTAGTGGGCAGGTATTCACATTAAATATTACACCAACTGGCATCCTTGTTGGAAGAGTCATCAAATCAGTATGGGGACCACACTATCCAGTGTGGTCAGTGATCAGTGATCCCTCTGGGTAAGGGGTTTTGAGGCAGGGCACTGTGTGGAAACTTGCACTGCCCAGATTGTACCTGTGTTATGGATAAACAGAAGGCTTCATTTCCACTGTTTATTAACCCTGCATCTTTCACCAACACACAAAATTCACTTTGAAGTTATAGACCTTCATCCATCTTCATTAGCATATTAAGTCGTTTAATGTCAGGAGCTCTGCAGGCATTGCTAGGGATTTTGATTCAATGATTGCAGCTGAAAAACGTGGAAAAGGGAAGCATTGCTCCAGAAGTACTCACCCTATTGGCCAAGATTGTATTCTATATTTCTCTCTCACCCCCCCCTCCACCCCACCCACACACACACTATAGGATGAGTGTATATGATTTATTTCTTCAGTGTGTGTTTCAACAACTTAAGATATAGACAAAAGGCTGCTGGGAAGTCACTAATATTACTTATAACCTATGATGTCACTTCAAAACTACTTGAAGGAAACTCCAAGGAATTTCCTTGGAGTGCTTGGTTGACAAAGTACAAGTAACCTTCCGAGCCTTTACTCCCGTAGGTATTCTAATTGGCTTTGCAACTTTATTTTCAGTGGGGAGATTAGCCAATTCAAGATGACCGTTTTCCCTTCTGCATTCCCCACTACAAAGATCTCATTCCTGAATCAGGTAAAAGGAGGATGCTTGAGATGGCCTTTCTTAGGAGCTAAGCTACTGCCCCTTCATTCATGCATTGCTGGCCTGGAGAGCTAAAGACCTAAACCCATATACCCCATGTAGCAGCGATATTAGCACATCAGGCCAGGCTCTTCTCCCTTCTTGATTCCTCCTAGACTGAGCAAAAATAAAAGGGATATGGGTTGTCTTTTTTGTTTTGTTTTATGTGTGTCATGTGAAGCAATTAAAATGAGACAGTCAACTGGAGTAAGTATAGCAGCATGGGCCCACAACAAGGGGCGCCATTTCAGATTTTGGTTGGAGGGTGCAACTTTAACTGTGATTCAGGGGCTACTTAGGCAACTGAAAACTCTAGTTTTGAGTGTGTGTGTGTGTGTGTGTGTGTGTGTGTGTGTGTGCAGAAAACATAGAAATTAGCTGACTATGTATACATAAAATCTCTCGTACACTAACGTGTTCTGACATCTTGTATGATGTCACTTAAGGGACACTGGTTAGGTTTAAAATTTTAAAGTATATTCTTACTCTTGAATACAACAATTGAAACAAATGTAGAAAGAAATCTAGATTTAGGCTATTTACTTTATGTAGTTCACCAAGCTTAGAATAGATCATTTAACTTTTGGAAACCTCCTACTAGGGCAAGGCCCCATCAGTTTATACTGCACTTGCCTGGGGCTCTAGGGGTGTTACCCCACTACAAATAATAGACTAGAAACTGACACTTTTAAGTTACTTTCATAGTATTGCCAACCCCAAATGTTCAAAAATCATGAGTCAGACTCACCAAAAATCATGAGATTATGTAAAAGTAATAGATTTGGTGTTCTTTTTATTTGCCTTCTGCTTTTTGAGCCTTTAGGGTGCACTGGGGTCACATTTTGAAGTTTTCTCCAAAGCCACAACAGCTAGAAACAAACTTTTTCTTTAAGAATGACAGCTGAAATCATCACATAGCCACTTGACTCTGGGAGCTGGGGTCTTAAGAAAAACAGTTTATGAGAGTCATGACAAAATTATGAGTTAGCAATACTGCTTTCATTTCTATTTAAAGACCAGTTACTTTCCAGAAGGCTTTTAAGAAAAACACTACGGCAGGGGTCCCCAACGCAGTGCCTGGGGGAGCCATGGCGCGCGCCGGGGCATCTATGTGCACCTGCCTACTGGCTGCCGGACAAGCAGCTGCCGAAAATCAGCTGCATTTCGGCGGCAATGCTTCCTGGCGTTGCCGCCTCTCGGCGGCTGCTTGTCCAGCAACCACTAACCTCGGCAGCTAGTTGTCCAGCGCCCGCCACACAAAAAGGTTGGGGACCACTGCACTACGGTGATTGAGTTGCAGCTCTTACATGAGGTTATTTAAAACCAAACACCAAGAAAATTCCACATTCTAAGTTGAGGAAAAAACTTAGACTTCTGAGGTATATCAGGGCCACTGCAGGCAGGAAAGGAAAATAAACAGGTACAGGAGCTCTGGACAGCTCTTCCTCTTTTTTTTTTTTTTTTTTTTTTTTTTAAAGTTGGAGGGTCAAATCTTCCAGTCCTTAATCAGGTAAAACTTGCATTGCCATCAGCGCTTCCACTCCTGGATATTAATGTGATCAATAACTATACAGTTCATACTTAAATATCTTGAGCCATCTTATACAGGGCTTGGATCCGAGTTTGAACTTCTCTATACCACTGGTATCCCTTCCCTTGGTTTTGGCCCCTTCTTTTCAGAATGTAATGTTGGCTCAGAGGGCTTGGCTATATTTCTTCTGAGTCCCCTGCATTCTGTCAGTGTTGCGTTTCATTTTAGAAAACAATTCTTGACAGAATGTGTACATTTCCCTTTCTTCTGTTCCAGTATTTGAGTTTATTGCATTGTAACGCTGTGAAAATCCAGTCTGACAGAATTAGGAAAATAGTCCATACCAGGAATGTTACTATATTGAGTTTTCTATGGCAAAGCTGTACTGTTAAACCAATTCATAGCACACACAATGCTGAGTCCTTCATAGCAGAAGAAAAGAATTAACCATTCTGAGCTTTATTTTCTCTTCCTAATTGCAGAGAAGATTCTTTACATTCAATATCTTCACTGAGGCCCAAAACACTGATATACATCAGTGAAAATGTCATCCACTAAGAAAACTATTTAAACCCAAATAGTGTGACACAGAACCACCTCTGGGTCTATTAACATGTCTTGTACCTGTCTGCTTAGGGACTACAGTGCATTCAAAGTGCTTAAATAATGGTCAAGATTTTCAAAAGTGATTGTTTTTTAGGTGCCTTAATACCCAAAATAAGGTACACATTTTTAATGGTGAGGGTAATTAACCAGTGGAACTGTTCACCAAGGGTTGTGGTGGATTGCCCCATTATTGGATCAAGAGTGGATGTTTGTATCTTTTAGAAAATCTCGCTCAAACAGGAAGCAATATGGAAGTGCTCTGTTGTGTGTTATGCAGGAGGTCAGACTAGATCAGGGGTTGGCAATTTTCAAAGAAGAGGAGCCATTTTTTTGTTTTTGACCAAAATATTTTGAGAACTGCATCACACACAAAGCTACTTGTAGAGTTAGAATTTATCAACTAATAATAATGGAACATATTAAAGTTATTATAACTCACCAATACTTTTAATGTGACTTCTGCTGTTGGACATCTTTAGAGAGTTGCTCAATGTTTGGTGAATATGTCGTGATTTTCATTTTCAAGCAGGACTCAAGACTAACATCTTGTATTTGACTCCTCAGTTTGTTTTTGATGAAATTCATGTTGGAAAACACTTGTTCACAGAAGTACGTTGAACCGAAGATTGAGAGCGGCCAAATGGCGCATTTCTTCAGCAGACTGTATGTATCCGGTAGGCAATTCCAAATGTTGAATATAATCTGGTTTTGCCGTTTAAGGTCATCTATTTCAGATGACTTGTGTTGTAGCCCTAGGGTGGATTTCTGCCTTTCCAGATTTTCAGTGGACAAGATCAGTGACAAGTTCTTTCAATTTTGAATTCCATAAATCCTTGTCTTGCAAGTCCGCTAATTCAAGTTCAAATTCTGCTCGATTGAGTCCCACAAATGCTGAAAAATTCAATGCAGAAGTTTCAGCTTCAAGTGGTTTCAACAGAAATGACAAAGTGGCCTTTTCCCTTCTGAACTCATGAAATCAGTCAGCAAATGCAGCTAGCATTTTGATGATGTTTCTGCAAGGAACCTAACGTCAATGTCACAGTCGTTTGTTTGTATTGCTTCAGTGTTGGGAAATGCACTAACATGCCAGTCTCAATGTCCCTTGCAAACAAAGACAGCTTTCGTTTAAATGAAAGAACTTCTTCCAAAAGCAAAATTGCAGTATTTTCTTTTCCCTGTAGCTTCTGATTCAACACGTTTAAATGAGAAGTTAAATCCACCATGAAATTGAATTTCTGCAGCCAGTAAGGATCCATTAGCACCACATATTTAAGGCCCTTTTCTCGGAGGCACACCCTAATTTCCTCAAGGCGTGACACAAACCTCACCAGGACTGCACCTCTGGAAAGCCATCTTACCTTGTTTATACATGAGAAGATTAGAATGTTGGCTGTTAACTTCTCGAAAAAGCTTGCAAAATTGCTGCTGATTGAGAGCCAGGGCCATCCTTAGGATTTATAGGGCCCTACGCAGTATTATTAAACTGGCGCCCATTTGCCCGACTTGCTCTTAGCAACAGAAACATAAGCTTACAGTATTGGAAAACTTGCCACATGCACTTATTAAAAACAGTTTAATTGTGCCGCCTTCACCCCTAACCCCTGCACTTTCCTCCCACCTGTGCCTCCAAATCCAGCCCTGTGCTGCCAGCATGCCCTGCCACACCGCCCCCCTGCCCAGTACCCCCTACCCTCTTACACCCAGCAACCCCCATGCCCAGTGGCCCCTCAGCCAGAGATCTCCATCACAAATACCTATGCCCAGCGATATCCCACCCACAGATGCCCGCCCACTGCCCTCCTCACAGCCGCCTCCCCATTCAACACCAAAAAATTAAATTCTGTGCACAATATTTTAAAATTCTGCAAATTTTGTCAATAAATAAATGTGGAGGCTCCAGCGTGGCAGTGGCGAGCATAGGCCACTGGCTGCATGGATGTGGGAGATCACTCTGCAGCCTTCCCCCTCCCCATCCCTCCTAGGATAAGGACTTGGCAGGGAGATATCTCTGTGTGCATGGCAGAAGGCCACAGGAAGGGCTTTTACATGATGGCCGGGATGTCAGCCATGACCCAAAACCCATTTGAATGACAAAAAAGAAATAGCTGATACTTATGTCTGAGTCCAGCCTTCATCCAGGCCCTTACCTGCCACTGCTCTGGGCCATCAACTCCTAAATTGCCTTTCATTCTCCCTATAGCAGAGCAATTCCCTCTAATCCTGAAAAGTAAAGGGGTGCTTGGGATGTGCAGTTTAATAAGAAAAGGAATTATAGTCAGGCACCAGCCTTTTCCCCTGATTTACACACCTGGTTGTCACACACAGCTCAGTGGGATTGTACTGGGTATAACTCAGCACGCAGTTTCAACAGTGCTTCAACAGTGGGGCTGGAGCCATAAGCTGCCAAGTCTCATTTGAACAGTGGCTCTTGTTTTGGATTATTTAAGGCTGTTTTTAAAGGTCTTTCCCATGGGTGGGAAGAAGGTGCTGCATTCTTGAAGGGACCTTTAAAATCCCACTCAACTCGGCACTGTTTAGAACTCTCCCTCATTCAAAATGCTACCAGCTTGAGAGAGAGCCCCGGAGATACTTGGAGCCACAAGAAAAAAAATCCTGTCCCTTTTCCCTAAATAAAAGTTTTCAGCTACTCCAGCCTTGTCAAGTGCGAGTTCATCTTCCTGCCCAGCTACGAGGTCGCTCCCTCCCTTGCATTCTGCAGCCCTGATTGCTGCTTTTCTGCTCCAGGTACACCCCCCTCCTCCTCTTGTTTTAGTGTCAGTTTCCTCCTGTTGACACTGGAATATTGCGAATAGCCAGGAAAAGCAAATACCACCTTCTTTTAACTTTCCCTCCTTCCCAGCCAGGTTGTGTGAGCGCCTCTCCCTCCTCCCAGCCCGCTACTGCTGATCCCTGCTGGGGACGGGAGGAGAGGAAAAGGTGACGGTCCAAAGGGGATCCTCGGTGTCTGGGCTTAAACTTCAGAGAGAGAGGCAGAGTGAAAAGGAGACTAGGAGAGAGATTACAGGGAGTTGCTAGCGGGGCAGAAGAGGGGAGAGGTGCAGGTACAGTGTGGGGCTGCTCAGAACAGCTGCTCTCCAGGAGGCCCTAGCGCGTTTGCTGCTTGCCAGACAAAGAAGCCCCCACCCCTGCTCGCTTCCCACAGCAATCCCCAGCCCACTTCCTCCTCCGTCACCCTGTTCCCTGAAGTCCAGTGCACAGCTCTATCCCCATGAGCTTGGCTGCTCCCTCTCTTCCCAGCCTCCAGGTTTCCCCCCGCTCTGTTCCCAGCTTTGCCTGGCTCCCCCCAACCATCCCCAGCCCGGTTCCTCCTCCTCCCACTTCCCGAAGTCCCGTGCCTACCTCTACCCCCCGCCCCAGCTCGGCTCCCCGCCTCTCTTCCTAGCCTCTCCCCCTGCTCTTTTCCCAGAGCCCTCGGCTGGCTGGCTGAGGAGGAAGTGGGCGGAGGGGAGGGGTCAGGGAGTTGGGTTGGGGAGAAGACTGCTGGCTCAGCCCGGGGGAGGGGCTGGAGAGGAGAGGAGTCCAAGCCACTGCCAGTGAGGGTGGTGCACCAAATTTTTGGGTGCATATGCTGCGTATGCCTAAGGACGGTCCTGTTGAGAGCATTTGCCATTATTTTGTTAACAATCTACTTGACTATTTCCATTACTTTTGAGATTTCCTCTGGAAAAGGTTTGTGCACACAGTGCCCTCTGGTGGATTATGCAGTGAAATGAAATTACATCACGCTCCATACTTCTTTTTTAAGTAAAGAAACGAAACCTTTGTGTGCCCCCTTCATGCTCGGGGCTCCATCTGTAGCAATAGAAATTACTCTGGTATCAGAGGGGTAGCCGTGTTAGTCTGAATCTGTAAAAAGCAACAGAGGGTCCTGTGGCACCTTTAAGACTAACAGAGGTCTGCGTCTGATGAAGTCTTGCGTCTGATGAAGTGGGCATTCACCCACGAAAGCTTATGCTCCAATACCTCTGTTAGTCTTAAAGGTGCCACAGGACCCTCTGTTGCTTTTTACAGAAATTACTCTGTTGATGTCAATATCTTTTTGTATCAGACGTTCAGTGACAGCAGATGCAATATCTTTGCCCCGAGTTTGTCCTTTGAGTGGCAATAACAATATCATTACCTTGATCATTAGCGTATCTGCCGAGTAAGGCAATCTGAGCAATGTCTCATCGCAGGCAATAGAAAAACCTGGTGCTGATCTAATGTCACTAACCTGCTGGCTGTTTACGTCTGTGGCCATCTTAATAGTTCTGTCCCTTACAGTCTTCGCAGATAATGAGATTTCTCTAATTTTCTTAAGTATTTCATCTTTGTTTTTAAAATCGCCGAAGAGGTGCTCAGATGTTGTAATGAAACATTCTTTCACATATTCTCCATCTGTGGATGGCTTCTCCCGTTTGATTTCGTGAGCTGCCACGAAACTAGCAGTAGTGGTTCCGTTTGGTGCCTTCATCCATTTAGCAAACATACATCTTGCTCTGCTTTGCGTCAGAGCTCCCCTACTACTTTTTTCCTTGCTTCACCAGCTGGAGAGGTTTCAGCAAACGTCCAATGTTTCTTTCCAAAATGTCTTTCTAGGTTTGATTTCTTATTGTTGCATAGTTTCTCGTTGCAAATGAGTGGTAAGCGACTCCCGGCCAGAGCCTGCACCTTGCACCCCCTCAAAAAATGGCTGCCTTCACGGGGGCAGCCAAAGAACAAGGGGGCAGCCAAAGAGCCGTATTTGGCTCTGGAACCACAGGTTGCTGACCTCTGGTCTAGATGATCATAACGGTTCCCTCTGGCCTTATGTGTGAATGCTTGGGTACTCAACTTGAAAAACCATGAAGGGGCCTGATTTTCAGAAAGTGCTGAACTCCCAACCCCTGAAAATCAGGTCCTGATAAGTCATTTTGGGCAACCAACTTGAGATCCATATCACTTGAAAATCTTGTCCAGTCTACTAGATGAATTTTTTGAGTTACCACAAGGTGGCACTATTTGCTTCTTTACTGGGACATTGCAGTCTAATTTTGAATGTCATTTGTACAAATATCTCCCTGCATAGCAGCTACAACAATAGATGATACAGTGCATCAATAAGAACTTAGGCTACGTCAACACTACAGCCGAGATCGATGCTCTGAGATCGATCCACTGGCGGTCGATTTAGTGGGTCGATTTAGTTAGATCGCTCTCCATTTGACCTCTGTACTCCACTCCTGACGAGAAGATTAAGGTAAGTAAATGACAGAGTTTCTCCTATTGACTCCCCGCCCACACCATGGTGTAGACCCCGAGGTAACTCGACCTAAGGTACGTCGAGTCCAGATACGTTATTCACGAAGCTGGAGTTGTGTAGTGTAGGTCGACTTACCACAGTAGTGTAGACATAGCCTTAGAGTGTGGGTGGGGGAAAGACTAGACGTAAGTAAGGATAGATAAGAGTGAGCATCAGCATATGGAACCGAGAAATCAGTTAATTACTCTTTTAGCACTGCGTATCTCATTGGGCTAACATGATGAACCAAGTTCAGATCAATTACAAATGGGTGCAACCCCATTAACGTTAGCATAGTTGTGTCTGCTTGTACTAGGTCTGATTTTTTTTGGCCTATTTGTACCCAAACTTTTATCCTTGCCCCGTGTCCCAATCCACCCATCCCACCCAGGACTACTTTCCTAGTTCTGCTAAACCAGATTTTCACAGAACTGCTCTCCCAAAATTCTCTTTCCAGTGAGAACAAGTATGAAAAATATCAGCCTAAAAAAATTGTAAGCACCTGAAAACAAGGATTTGCAGTGAGCAGTACCTTCTCAACAGCCGATTCTGCCATTGTGCTACTGGTATCAGAAGAATTGCCCTAGGTTTTGTTCATTCAATGCATGGGCAATAATGAATAGTACTGCATGATATTTGCTATCTTACTATTTTTAGCCAGACTCATCTGAATGTCCTTATTGTAGGCCATGAAGTGGCTATTGTGTTTCGTAAAATACCTTCTGGACAGACGATTAATTGTATGTTCCTGAACTTGTCTCTTTTGTTTGAATCTGGATTTGTTAAAGGACTAGCTTTGCAGAAAGGGAGCCCTCGTCTGTAGTATGGTTGTGCTGTATTTCTTTTTGTTAGTGTTTTTGGATTGGTAATGGATTACTGTCTACTGGTGGTAATTGTATTGTATTAAGGAAAATGTTTTCTCAACTTCAAAGAACAAATAAAATCCCCAGCCAGTAACTTAGATGAGTGAACACAGACTCTTTAAAAATGAAAACCAGGATGGGTTGTACGTGTTTGGCAGACACTAGCTGGCTCTTTAGCTGATCCAGTTGCATGGATGATCTAGTGGTGAATACCTTTATGATGTGTTCGTTTTAAAGTCCTGTGCTGTGTTCCATCAGGGCTGCTTGTTGTGTGAGAATGGCAAACATGTGTGGAGTATTATGGCTCTCTTCTAGATGCATGTACTTGTATATTTCAATTGAAACACTCATCACTAAAACAACATTGTTAATAATTCAAAACAAAGTGATGGGAGCCATTACCCTGTTAATTTTGGCAGGTTTGTGCTGGTATTTTCCTCTCATTTCCTCCAATACTAAATTCAACTCTCCAGTTGCTGTAATGGCAGTTTCCAATATAGTGTTTGCTCTATATGTGAGTGAATGAGTGAGTGGCTTCTGCTGAATCAGGTGCCCAAGTCTGATGGGGAACATTCTAACTCTGCGCAGAGCTATTTGAGTAGCCTTCTTAATGTTCCATGCTAGGTGTGGTGCAAATCTGAAATAACTTTAAATGTACTCCTCCCCCCCCCCCCCGCCCCTCATGCTGGATTGATGGAACTGCTGCTGACTGCTTATCATGCAGATCAATATCACTTTACTGTCTTCTTGTGCTCCCCCATCTCTGTTGTATCCATCTGCTGTCTGTAATCTTAGAGTAGGGCAGGGACCATGTTTGTTTGCACGTTGCCTCACACAATGGGATCCTGGCCTCCAGATGCTACCCCAATACAAATAATTAGGATGGTGTTCTAAATGTGGGTGGCATTTCTTACAAGCAGAACACTCAGTCCTTGCCCCATAGTATCTACAATTTAAAGTTTTAACTTAACATAAGGGTTAGTAACAGACTCAAAAGTTGGGGTGAGAAAGGGCCAGGGGGGACAGAAGGAACTTAAGTAGTTTGTGGCAAGAAGGAGACTCAAGGTCTGTATCTGAAGGGTAGATACAGTGTGGTTAGTGCTGGTTTTGCCATAAACTGACCTCTTGGGAAAACTTAGCAATAAAGTGTGTCTGTCAAAACTAGTATCTTTGTTGGCATTTTTAGCAGAGCAGCCAAATAAAGGGCAGAGAGAATCCCAATGATGGGGAAACATGGAGAGCTTCATACTCCTGTCACCATTCTTATACCTGTCCTGAGTGTACTTGTTGGTCTTTGGCCTTCAGAGATGTCAAACTGACATGAGAAGTGATTTGAAATTTTTCAGACAAAAATTCTTTTTGTTGAAAACTGACTTTTCTGGTTCTCACAGGGCTCTGTGATGACTGACCTCGATGCTATTCTTAACGAAAAGTTTTCAACTATGCTTGTAGGTGTTTCCATTGCTTCACACAGACTTAACAGATAAGTGGTGTTTGGGATTATTGTGGGTGGTTGTGTTGATTTGTGTCTGGGGGGTTGTGATGAGAGACTTGTGCGGATGGCAGTAATCCACCATTTGTGCAGTCTCGCCCATCCAACCAATGAAATTGTTGCATGCAAATTAGCTATAGAGTAAGTGTGGTGTTTGAGTTACCTATATCACTGTGATCTAGGATTCTGGCATTGCATAGATACATATCTTACTGTAGCTGTATGCCAGCTGGGTGTAATTCATAAAGTCAAAATGACCAAGAACTTAAAAATTGGATGGTAACAGTGATTCAACCTCATGACAGTCTGAACAAAACAAGCCCTCAGCTATGCATGTGGTTGTTCCATCACTTCACACGGACTCAATGGACATGTTAGGCTTGTGAGAGACATTCCTGGGATCTTATCACATAGTGTCCTTTAAAGCAAAGTAATCTATTTCACTAAACTATTCCTTTTTTCATGCTTTACAGTTTAAATTTATCTGCTGTATTAGTGCTTGCCTCACACCTCTCTATTGAAGAGGATCAGGGTCACAGGAAGAGAAGAATAGATACAAGGGCTGGGTGTTGGCAGGACAGCGGAGACTCCCGCCGCCCCCCCCCCCAAAAAAAAAAGACTAGGGGCAAAGGGGTTAGATAGAAGTGTGGTTGGAGTTATAGCTTTAAGTACAGATTGCTAATGAGAGGAAGGAGTTGGTGGAGGATGTTAAAGGTATTGGTGGCTTGTAGGTCATTAGAGGGCTAGGGTGTTGGGGGTGGGGTTAGAGATATTGAAGGCAAAGAGGAGAGAGGGAATTTGGTGAGGAGGTCAGTGAAAGAGCAGTTTTGGGTTAGTACTAGGTCAAGTGACCACATGAGTGAGGTACTGATCCAGACATGTAGGTCAGATGAGAAAGTGAGGCCCAGAAAGTGAGAGGACGTGAAGGGTTATCTGCATGGAAGTGGAAGTTACAGAAAAGGATGCTGGAGAACTGGAAGAAGCAGATGGATGAAACCAGGAATCTAAGAGGAAGAGCTGGGAGATTAGCAAACAGCTGCTATGCAGAAGGAGAGGAGGAAGATAATAGCCAGGTATTCTGAAAAGACGGAGGCAGGAGAAGTTGGAATTAGTGGTATTGGGAGCAAGGTGATCTCATGGTATGGTGCAGGAAGGCAGATATAGCATTTGAGTGAGAGAGCCAAGTCTCTGAGGAAGCAAGGAGATAGAAAGAGCAGGAAATGGAAAAGATCATGAGTAGTAGCCATTTTTTTGGAGATGTGGTTTGAGTTTGAGGGAGGGAAAATATGATGGAGATTGTGGGAGGAGCCAAAGAGGTGTTGATGATGACAGAAGCAAATGACTCCAAAGGGAAGAGGTGGAGGTGTAAAGAGAATTTATAGTAACAAGAGACATAGTACACCTCTACCCCTTGGGAGCCAAAAAATCTTACCGCATCCATTGGAGTGCACAGCCCTGTCCCCCCAGAGCGCTGCTTTACTGCGTTATATCTGAATTTGTGTTGTATCAGGTCGCGTTATATCGGGGTAGAGGTGTAGTTGGGAGGCGGGTGAGCTGGGAAAGTGGGGTTGTGGAGGAGAAGGGGAGAATTAAGGGGGCATAAATCAATAGCCAGGAGATGCCTTGCCACATTCCTGTCAATCAGGTTTAGACAGGAGTGAGCAGATTAGAAGCTAATCCATTAAATTACTCAAATTGTAAACACAGTTAATGGAATTAATTAGGAGGAATTGAACACAATTAAATGGCATCATAATCCAAAAAATGGCAGTGATAGGAGGGAGCACAATCAACAGTGCAACAGAATTGGTCACACAGCTGGAATCAGTATGGATAAATCAGTTAGAAAGCATCACTCGAGTTAGTTAACTGAGGTTCTGGTCTGTTGATGTTATGTCCCATTGCTCTGGTGACTGGATGGAAAGCAGGGAAAGTATTTCCTAGTCCTGAGCTATGCAATTCCCTTGCAGCTTGAAAAGCAGCAGGTAAGTGCTGGGGATGGAATTTGGAGGTTGGGGGACTGAAGAAGGGTTGAGTAGTAGAAGCTGGGTTATGATGTCAGTGGCAGCAGGGCTGGCTTCTTCCAGTAATTGGCCATTCTGTAGTCATTGCTCCTATTACTTTTATTGTTTCGTCTCACCAGTAATATCATGAAGGGTGTGTGTATGCACGTGTGCAGTAGATAGTCCATAATACTTTGGAGTATTTCTAGACATGATGTAAATGTGCATTAGTACTAACAAGAGGATTCCAGACACATCCACCAGCAAAGGGTGACTTATATCTCACTGAAAGGCCTGAAGTGCTGGGCCTTTCAGAACATGATTGGCCCCTGAGGGAGTCTCTCGGGTGAGAATGTTGCTTCAGACAGGCACTCGAATACTACAGTGAAGAGGGATGCATAAGTGCCCAGATATATATAAGTATCTCAAATTCTGAATAGCAATAAACTAGGAGACTTTCTAATAATAAATGTCTGTAGTGCTGGATGAGCAACACAATGTGTTTGTTTGGAGCAACATTTAACGGGGACACGGTCAGGTTATAAATTATATTGTAATAGAGCCCAGATTTCCCCATGGTAAGAGACAGTGAACACTTGAGTAAATGAAAAGGTCTCTCCCCTTCCTGGGGATGCTGTATTTGATTTAGGCTCCTAACAAAAGGAAAAACTGTGTGACATGCCAAGGACCTCTCTGCCTTTGGCCTCAGGCCAGGCGCTTTACTCCTGAGGTCATTCTGTGCCAAAAAATTAAAAATGCTGCACACAATATTTAAAAATGCTGCAAAATTCTGAGAATTTTATTGGTCAATAAATAGAGGCTCCAGCATAGCAGTGGGGAGCACAGGCCACTGGCTGCACAAAGGTGGGAGATCACCCGGCAGCCCCACCACCCCCGCCTGTGTGACACAGACTCAGTGGTGAGGTTGTACCTGACCCAGACACAGCACAAGGCTTGGGCCTGCCCCAGGAACACCTTGGGATCCTGCCCCTCTGTGCCAGGCGCACCAGGTGTGAGGCTGGCAGCTGATCCCAGCTCAGGGTAGGAGCCACCGCAGTGATTTACCTCTCCGCTGGCTGCTCTGGGTGCCTGAAATGATGTACCTGCGCTGCTATGGAGTGGTGTGTGACCGCTCTTGTAGCTTCCCTTTGCTTCCTTGTCAGAAAGTCATTTTTCTGCGGGGAAGCAAATAAATCTGCAAGGGACATGAATTCTGGGCACATGCAGTGGCGCAGAATTCCCCCAGGAGTAGTGCTTCTTGAAATTGAGAACAGGTATTTTCATGGCACTGTTGTAGCCAGTGTCACAAGATAGTTATGTGCCAAATGTCCTAAAAATTCATATGTCCCTTCATGCTTCAACCACCATTCCAGAGGACATGCATCCATGCTGATAAAGATCCAAAGCAGTGTGGACTGACGTATGTTCATTTTCAGCATCTGAGTCAGATACCACCAGCAGAAGATTGATTTTCTTTTTTGGTGGTTCGGGTTCTGTAGTTTCTGAATTGGAGTGTTGCTCTTTTAACACTTCTGAAAGTATGCTCCACACCTCGTCCCTCTCAGATTTTGGAGGGCACTTTAGTTTCTTAAACCTTGGGTCCAGTGCTGTAGCTATCTTTAGAAATCTCATATTGGTACATTCTTTGCATTTTGTCAGATCTGCAGTGAAAGTTTTCTTAAAACGAACAATAGGTGTCGGATCATCATCCGAGACTACCATAACATGAAGTATATGGCAGTATATGGGTAAAACGGAACTGGAGACATTCAATTTTCCCCCAAGGTGTTCAGTCACAAATGTAATTAATGCATTTTTTTCTTTTAACGAGCATCAACAGCACGGATGCATGTCCTCTGGGATGGTGGTCAAAGCATGAAGGGGAATATGCTAAACATTTGTATCTGGCATGTAAATACCTTGCTATGCCAGCTAGAAAAGTGCCATGCGAACGCCTGTTCTCACTTTCAGGTGACATAAATAAGAAGTGGGCAGCATTGTCTCCTATAATGTAAACAAACTGGTTTGTCTTAGCGATTGGCTGAACACAAGTACAGTGGAACCCCGCTATAACGCGATCATTGGGGTCCAAAAAATTCAATCGCGGTAAATGCGGGGTCGCGTTATAGTGGGGTTCCACTGTACTTGTGTTCAGCTTCAGCGCCCTGGCTAGGGGAAGGGAGGGAGGGGGGAGAGAGAGAAGGGAGGCGGCCAGGGCTTCCTTCAGCTGGGGCGCTGGCCACTCGGCCCCTCCTGCTGGCGGGGCCCAATTCCTGGGGCAGCACTTGGGATTGCCGGCTGGGGGACGGGTGGCCGTGGGGCTTGCTGCGCTCCGGCCGGTGCTCTGGCCAGGGGAACGGGGCCCCTGAAGACTACCGCCGTCAGCCTGCTGCGCCGATGGCCTGGAGGGCTCCGTGCCACTCTGCGGCCCGCTCCCAGCAGGACACTTCCCTCCTCCGTGCTGCCGCCCCCTACATCGGTCCGCGGAGGGAAGGACGTGGGCTGGAGCCGGCCCTGCCGGGGACAGAGGTGAGAACCCCAGGGACGGGACGGGGCTGCAGGGAGAGTCGCTCCTGCTGCAGCCGCTGGGGCATGGATCCCAAATGCCCCACGCCTGCTGCAGCCGCTGGGGCCAGACTTGCCCTGCGTTATAAACGAATTCGCGTTATCACAGGGCGCGTTATAGCGGGGTTCCAGTGTACAACTGAGTGGACTTATAGGCTCTAAAGTTTTATATTGTTTTGTTTTTGAGTGCAGTTATGTAACAAAAAAAAATCTACATTTGTAAATTGCACTTTCACGATGATAAAGAGTTTGAATTACAGTACTTTTATGAGGTGAATGGAGAAATACTATTTCTTTTGTTATTTTTACGGTGCAAATATTTGTAATAAAACTATTATAAAGTGAGTACTGTACACTTTGTATTCTATGTTGTAATTGAAATCAATATATTTGAAAATGTAGAAAAACATCCAAAAATAGTTAATACATTTCAATTGGTATTCTATTGTTTAACAGTGCGATTTAAAACTGCAGTTAATTGTGATTAATTTTTTAATCGCAATTCTTTTTTTTTTTTTTTTGAGTAATCACGTGAGTTAACTGCGATTAATTGACAGCCGTAGTTAAAATGTTTTGTATGCATTTGATTTGAATATTGAAGTCTGAGATAATGAATTCTGTAAGTGGAACATCTCTTTGTAAAGGCTTGATCCTGGATTACATGTCTCAGTTGCTAGCTCTCTTGCCAGAGGGTCATAGGTTCAAATCTCGTGCTGTGTCTTGGGTTTATACCTAGTGCTGATGCAACATTGTGGGCTCTGTTTAAGATGCAGTCCTTCAGCTGTGACATTGAACTTCCATTGGACTTTTATGAATAGGCATAACTTCACTTCTATATTTGTGGGGGCAGCTCCAGTCAGGTCAACAGGGCTGGGCATCGGGGGCAAATTCCATGTCTGCCTGAGGCTTGCAGGTAATGGATTTCATTTGAGAAATAGCAGGGTTTTGGAATGGGAGAGGGAGGCTGCAGTGGCAAACTGCACAAGAAACAGGCAAAAAGACACTTTGATCTAAAGAACCCAAAATGCTTCTGGAAAAGACTGTGGAGATAACACTGGATTTTTGGGTACTGTTGCCTTTCTATTTCTATAGAAAAAAGCCTTGCATACTCAAGGCTACCTGTCAGCTATTATTAGAGTGCATAATAGCAGCTTCACTTGGCTGCTTCACTTGTCTACACAGTGAGTGCACAACCAGAGCATTATTCCACAAAGAACAGTGACGTGAGAGCACCTGTTTCACAATGACTAGGTTATAAAGTACAAAAATGGAACATAATGTAATGTCTTCCAATTGCCTATTGTACTGGAGTAGCATTTGGAGTAGATTTTTAAGGCCCTATACAGATAGAAGACAGAAAGAAGGGTTAATGATGCAGGGAAATCTGAGTCTTTCTTCCATTTTATCAGTCACAAATGAGACACATGTTTCAGAGCAAAGCACAAAACACTAGTCTACACTCTTGGATGTGTTGTTCAGTGCTTTTTTTATAGCTGGCCTGTATTAAGACACCCTACCTCTAGAAAATGTTAGGTATATTCTAATTCAACAAAAAACAAGGTTTTCAGAATGAAGGCTGCAGTTCTGTTTTTAAGGCTGATTAAATCCTTGACAGAATAGGGATATCACTAACAATCAGACAGAAATAAGGGACTGCAGACCTGCATTTCCGCCTTGCAATGAATTACTTGAGAATCCTAGGTAGTGAAGCATGTTTAATTTTTCACCCTTCTATATCAACTTTGAAAGACTTGGCTCACCCATGTGAAAGCCACAATAAAATGGTATTATATTTCAACAGCTGCATTTATTGCCTTTGAATCTCTCTCTATTCTGCGCTATGATTGGGACAACACATCCCAAGCACCCTCTAATCTCTTCTATTAGGGAAGGCATGTATATTTTATGCTTCACTAATGAAATACATCAGGGCTGTTTAGGTGCAGCATTTCAGCTTTGCTCCTACATTTCCTGTCTCTTCATTTTGTTGTGACATCCATGTCAAATTCTCAGGGCCGGCTCCAGGCACCAGCTTACCAAGCATGTGTTTGGGGCGGCGCTCACTCGGGGGCAGAGCAGAGCCGCAGCGGGCTCGCCGCCCTCCCCACAGCGCTCCGGACGGTCGGGGAGAGCGGGGCCGTGGCCGGGCTCACCGCCCTCCCCCCAGCGCTCTGGCCGGTCGGGGAGAGCGGGGTTGCGGCCGGGCTCGGCACCCTCCCCTGCTGCGCTCCCCGCCGGGGGGCGGGGGGCAGCAGGAGGCTTTTTTGCCTGGGGCGGCCAAAAAGCCAGAGCCGGCCCTGCAAATACTACCGGTAGTACAGTAATTCAAATTGATATTATTTAGCAAACATTCAACCAGCAGATGTCACTATAATACAAAAAGATGGAATATGAAAACATCTGGAAGTATTCTTGAAATTATACATGAAAACTTTCTCTTTTAGGAGAAAATGAAAGTGTGTCTTTAACAGTTTGCAAGTTTATATTATTTTTACTAAGCTACCTTGGCCTGTGCAGCCAGGTTGGTAACTGGCTTTGATACAAGTTAGTTCCTCCTATGTCTAAGACTTTTTACATAGGCTGAGCCTGCTGCATATAACCAAGACATGACTGATTTTAGGATCAGTCAAGGGGGAATGGTATGAAAACAGTACTCTCTGTGACAGTTGTTCAGAAATTGGAATCTGCAATGTTCAATATAGGAGTCTCAGACAGAAGACTTTGCATTAATTTTCTCTTCCATTGTTGATACCCTTGTTATTTTTTGTTTATTAATCATACTGGTGTTTTAATATAATGATACAGAAGATTATTGGTGCTTAAGGCATTCAGGAAACTTGAGTTCAGTTTCTGTCTCTACTTCAGAGTTCCTATGTAACTTAGGGCAAAGTTGCTTTAACTTTCTGTGTTGCTTCCCCGTCTGTAAAATGGGGATAATATTTCCCTACTTCACAGGCATATTGTGAACATAAGTACATTAAAGATTGAGGTACACAAGTACTATGGTAATGAGGGTTATGTAAGTACCTTAGATTAGATAATAGCTCTTGCAAAGACTTATGCCTGTAGTTTTACATGCTGTGAGTCATCCCATTCACTTCTGTAAGTCTACTTGCAGGGTGTAGAAATAGGCAAATGCATAAATCTTTGCAGAATCAGAATATAAGATCTCAGCCTTTTTTTCTAAGGCTATTTTAACTGAATAAAATGTTCCTCCATCTCTAGTCATCAGACACACCTAGTCAGCTTGAAGTCCAGTGCTCTGCTAATTCCTGTCATTTACGTGTGCGCGCGCATGTGTGTAATGTCAAGAAACTTCATCTCTGTTGCCTTAGAGATGTCATAAGGACATTTTTATCCAAAATCTGTAATACCCAGCAGAAGCCCTTCTACTTCACAAGAGATTTATATGCCTATCTTTCATTAACATGTTAGTGGGAGGTGTATACTAGAACATTCAGGCATCAACTGGAGAAGTATGCTCTTTATTACAGGCTGTCCAAACTTTGCGCCACCAACAGCTGGATTGACAATTTAGCAAGAATTTGAGGTTATACCTAATTTGCATATAACTGCTTGATATACATATGCAAAACCTTAATACTTGCTTAGACTTGTCTTCAGTGAGACATTAACGGAAATATTGTGTGTGTGTGTTCACAATGTGCAATTGGTTGACTTGCAGGTTTTGCTTTTTAAGAATTCCTGTTTTTGGTATAATCTGACTAGAATTGCTCAGGTCCCTCCTTAAAACTCACTACTTCTGCAAAAAGAACAGGAGTACTTGTGGCACCTTAGAGACTAACAAATTTATTAGAGCATAAGCTTTCGTGGACTACAGCCCACTTCTTCTGCAAAGCCTTTCTAAACTAATTCACAAGTTAGGGGCAGGAGGGAAGTTCTGTTTAATGTTAACACCTCTTCCCCCTCATCCCCTTTCCAAAATGAAACAAAAACAAAACAAAAACAAAAAAAAAGCCAAACCCCTTCAACAAAACACCCGGTCTCTCTCTCTCAGATGATCTGAGCTTCCCAAGAGCAGTAATCTCCTCTTCCTCCTGTCTTTCCTGCTATCTCTCTTCCAAGGAGTTATCCTTTGTGTCTTGATTTAACTTAGAGTACAAGCCCTTGTGGAAGGCTGCCTGCAATAGCAGGGGACTGGATTTGATGACCAAGGAGAGGTCCCTTTCAGTCTTATGTCATATTGATTTTTTTTTTAACTCAATTCTGACCACCTCAGAATAACTATTGTATATACTCATTCATAAGCCGAATATTTTTGGTAAAAAAGTGACCCATCAAAGAGCGGGGGTCGGCTTTAAATGGGTCTACACCAAAATTTGATGATTTTAAACTCTATGGAATCATTGAATTAAATATCTAATACTTTGTCATTTTGTTTATCTGGAGCATCCGCAGGCATGGAGCCCCTCAGCTCCCTGTAGCTGCGGTTCGCCGTTCCCAGCCACTTCCCGCAGCTCCCATTGGCTGGGAACAGCGAACCGTGACCACAGGGAGCTGAGGGGCTCCATGCCTGCGGACGCTCCAGGTAAACAAAACATCCCGACCCGCCAGTGGCTTATCCTGATAGCCCTGTAGCCAAAGTTTGCCGACCCATTTATTGATGTCAATACTGCAGCTTTTTAAAGTTGCAAAGGCTTTGTTTAGTGGACTAGATTGGTTTGAAATTTATACTAAAAGAGCAGTGCTGCAGATCTGCATGACATTTGACCCATGCATTTCGCAAAATGCTACACCTTCCAAGCCAGTCAGAAACATACAATGAACGATAGTAGTATAGCACAGGTGTTAGTCCACCACTGTGTAATTTGATCTCTTTATGCATTTCTACCACTGGACCTCATAAGTCTTGAGCCAGTATGAAAATATATCGTGCAGAATCGATGAAATCTCTAATAAAATTTAAATGGCCTGTTATCACCACAGACATGCCAATCTACAGGGCTGCTTTGAAATAAACAAAGAACTATAATAATTTGACAGTGATAAAGCAGGTGACATTCCTATATAAAGTCCTACAAATCTGAGGAGTGCCATTCACAACTACTGTAGTATATACTGGATTTTTTTCAAGCATTCTTTTCCCAATGTGATCTGCTTGTATGTTGAACCATTATAAGGTTGGCTTCATCGTGGCCAGTACGGGAAAGAAGCACCTTTAATTTGGAGAGACTGTAGAAACCCTGTAGTAATATTCACTCAGATGTGCTGCAGTGGCTAGCCCTCTGCTGTTAATCAGCTTGGGTGCACCTGAAAGGATTGTGATAAGAACTCAGCCACACCAATAACAAGAGACAGATGTTGCTGTACATGTTGTTATCTCATTTTTATAATGAGTTTTAAATAAAAATCAGTTAGGCATTTAAAACATTGCTTTATTTTTTCCAGGGCTTTGGAACTGTGCTCCGGCTCCGCTCCAGCTCCAGGCAAAAACCTGCACCTCCACTGCTCTTTTTTCTCTTAAATAACACAAATCCCAACCAATAAATGCTGGAGATTTGTTGGTGGAGATTCATTAGTAGCTCATGCTGGCTTCTTGCTAAGAAGACATGTCAGAATGTTCATCTAACTGAAGAAAGAGAGTGGCTGAATATTCTTCAGGGGTTTATCTTTTGTAATATCCTTTCCATACAGTATTCTTGACAGGTTTCCATCATTATCTAGCAGTGGCAAAACTTAAATTTAAGCAGAAAGTGGGGGAAAAAAAACATTCATTTCTATATGTTCTCTAGTAAGATAACTAAGACAGAGGGCTAAATTCTGCCTTTCAAAATCACTCTGATAAGTTGAGGCAGAATTTTATTTTTAAGAGTGACAAAAGCTCTACCAAAACAGATGCTTTGAGAAGAGCATATGCCTCTTCCATTTCCTACTGTATATTAAGCCTTATTCTTATATCTCAAAATATGTAACCAGCAGTAAGCAGTTAATCACATAAATGGTTAGATTGTATATTCAAATACAAGCTTCATCTCCAAACAGGAGATTGAGTAGAATACCTACACTGTTTGTTTTTATTACCTGTTGTCTGGAGATGTTGCTATTGTCACGCTGTCTAGAGTGGCTCACAACTGTGTGTGACAATGTCAGGTCAGACTGTCAGAAAATAAGGCAGACTCCCCAAACTGGTGGTATATTGTATACTTAAATTTCACCAAGTAATAAATGTGCACTCTTGGATCACTATACCTGTCTTACCATGGAGCCTCAAACAGTTCCCTTACGCACTCCAGCCTATCCTGTTTCCCAGACAAATTGGACTTAATAGTAATGGTCACATAAACCAGAAATCACACCACATCAGGTTACTCTCAATCCCATTGATTAGTCACTTACCCCAGATCAATTTGGTACTCTGGATCTTACACCATAATGAAGATGATGCCACACCCCCACAACTGAACACTTTAGAAAAGCTTCAAAAGAAAAGAACTTGGAACAGGGATAGGGATCACAAGCTGCAAAGCAAGTGTATTTTGTGCCTTGAGAATCTGCAAGCCTGCTTGCATCCTCAGTCAGGGTGAGAGATTGTTAATTCAAATCCTATCCTTCTAGTATATTAAGTTTAGTTTGCATTTTTGTTTATTTACTAGGTGATCTGCTTTGATCTGTTTGCTATCACTTATATTCACTTAAAATCTATCTTTTGTAGTTAATCAAATTATTTTATATTTTAATCTAAACCAGTAAGTTTAGAGTGAAATGCTTGGGAATCTTAGCTCAAGGGGCTGGGGCTGTTGCATTTCCTCTCCATGTTGAGGGAGGGGCGAACTCTATGAGTTTATACTGTATAAATCCCTGTGCAGTGCAAGATGGTACAATTTTGGGGGGGGAATGTGTGCCTGGGAAGCTGGGGGCTATCTTGGCTGTAGCCTCTCTATTGTTGGTTCATGCAGTAGCTGGTTAGAGAGCCTGCATGTACAGGCCTGTTGCATCTTACGCTGGGGTTACGTTCCACAGTCAGTGCGTAAAGCGAAAATCGCATATAGTCAAAATTACATTGAGCGTAATGGCGGGCGGAATCGCCCGCACTACAGGTACAGTATTAAAATTGTTATTTTTCTCTTTTTTTTGTTTTTGTTTTTGTTTTTGCCGACCGCGTTAAGCTGAAATCGCGCATGTTAAATGCGCGTAAGATGTGACAGACCTGTAACTGCAGCTGGGTGTGTCCCTATCTGTGTGAATGCTGGTGGAAGTGTAGGCCTGGGAACCGGTCTGCAGCTTGTCACAGCAGCAGTGTGAGAGGGAGCCCAGACTGGTCAGTCAGAAGGCTCAGTGTTACCCCAGTTCCAGGTGGCACCCCAGGGGGAACCCATCACAGGTAGCACTCTTCTTTATTTACGTTTCCAAGGTTCTAGTCATGTTTGATGGGTAATTTAATTACAGGGATATATACAGTGTAAAAGGTAATGTAATAGCAAACAACAATCCTTCATTAGTTTTCTTGAAGTTTACACATCGAGTAAATTCTCATCTTAACACTCTCTCACACTTTTGGTCTAGAGTTAACTAGTTAAAGGGATATATATAATATAATGTGACCGCAATCAACAGGTTATAGCTGAATGAAGACAATACCATTAACATTTCCTTTGAACTAAACTAAACACACAAGTGAATTGGCCTGATCACATTACAATATCTTTTGACACTCCTTTGAGATGAGTGAATTAGCCTGCGACTTTGTCCTGAGCTGGTACCAGGGTAGACAGTGTCACAGCTGTAAATTCAGAATTTATTGCAAAGCTGGAGCCTTGGATGTCTGGCAGGGTGCTATTAAAATTACTCTCATTAGTCTATTTGAAATTTTCCATTGTTTTGCATTCCCTCTGCTACAGGTCTCTCTCTTCAGTGTCCCACCACTAAATGAGACCTTACATTGGATATTGAGCTGAGTGGTGAAGATGGAGGTCTTGTTGTTGTTCTTAAGTTCTTCCCCAAATCTGTGTAGGTTGTGTTCATTGAAATCTTTCCCAAGCTTCGAAGCATGTGGATGTTTGGTGGCAAGAGGGAACAGGTCACTGTATCAGCGATACCCAAGCTTTGCCCAACCTAGTGTTATGCTTGCAACTTGTCAGATGCCCAGATTAGTACAAAATAGTATTGATTGCACATATCTTCTTCTTCAGCACAGAGGTGGATTCCCAGCATGCAGTCACTTTGATCAAGGTGGAGCATTGCATACTGGGACCTGTATTAAAGATGAGCAGGAAATTGGGCTGTATTTTGGAATTCTGGACTGCATTTGGTTTATGGGCTGAACTTCAGCTACACTGAAGTTAGATAAAGTGCAAGCCCTTGGACTGCTATTCCCGGTTCCTCCAATCATTTATTTGACATTTTATCAATATAACTAAACACAATAACAAACACAAGATCATAGGTTAATCTTCACTGCCTGCAGCAGGTTTTGGCTTGCGTAATTTCCTAATAAAGACAACTGGGGATGAGAATTAGACTTGGGACCAATTTAATATATGAACCACAAATCATTTCAAGGTTACAGATGGCTATTCTGATAAATGAATTTTTCACACTGTGAATCTAATTAAATTAACTGTGATGCCTGTAAAGACACATTGTCATGCAGTTATTTTGACTGAGACACAGCATATCTTGATAGTTAACAAAAGAGAAGAGTTCAGTTCATGTCTTAAAATTAACTTATTTAGTCTTTCATAACTCACTGACTGTAATGTGTATTGATGAGTATTGATGAGTCGGTAGATTAGTATATATGGTAAGTAGAAGACATCTGTCTGCTTCTGGCTGTACCTCTTGGATTAGTCTAATAGTATTCTCTATTTTTAAGATCCGGATAGTACCGCATCTGTTGATATCAGTGTAGACCAATAGTTCTCAAACTTTTTTTTCCATAGACCACTTGAAAATTGCTGAGGGTCTCGGTGGACCACTTAATAATCTTTCCAAACGTTTTTATACCATTAGCTGACTATTGTAAAGACTTTGGATAAAAGTGCTATATAAAAAAAACCCTTAATAATAATAAACATTTTTTCCCTACAAATAAAAGTACAGAACTCATATTTTAATATCAGTTGTCTTACCTTTCTAATGCGATGGATATACCCTCTCTCCTGAGCTGGGGCTGGTAAGGAAGGGGAGTGTCTCCCTCTCTCCCCCACCGCAGCAGCCCCCACAGAGCTGAGGCTGGGAAGGAAGGCTCTCTCTTCCTGGCAGCCGCAGCCCTGGAGCTGGGGAAAGTCACCTCTGTGTATGTCTGTGTGTGGGGGTCGAGTTATGCTAGGAACACTGAAAGAAGAGTTAATCTAAATGACAATTCTAACTTTTTTTTCCCTTAAATTTAATAAAATTAAGGGGAAATTGATGAGAACATCCAGTGTGGAATCAACTGTCACTGGATGTTGGCAAGATGACTAGTCAGGATTATAAAGTGGTTATGGAGGCTTAATTTGCTAGAATCTAGAAATTTGTGGAAGGTGGGCAGGGTATTTGAAAACATGGTTCTGTTGAAGCTGGCTAACTCCATCTTATGGTTTCTGGCTTTGTAGTATTGCATTGCATATAGGTTGTTTCTCATTCTAATTGTAGAAAATACAAAAGTTGCTGATCAATATTGCAAATGGGTGACTTAGTATTTGGTAATTATCAAGTATCGGTGTCTGTCTGTCTGAGTCAATATGCCTAAATTTGAAGGCAGTGATAGGAAACAAGCAATTGAATAGAGTGAAGTAATGAAAACAGATACATTCTTCTAACATAAGAGTCAAGAGTTGTTAAGTAGCAAGATAGAAAGGATTCATGCTCCTTTCAAAAGTGAAGAAAATCTATTTCTTTTATTCTTCAAGATCAAATATGTGATTGAATGAAACTGTCTTTTCTGGAATGGAAAGGAAGACATTGAGTTTAATAATCCTGTAGGTGTGACATTTTTTATACTATCAAAGTTGCTTGCTGAGGACTATAAGTCCTCAGCATCAGCTTAATTCAGGAGCAGCTGCTGCTCATTTTGACACCCAAGAAATGGCAATAATTAGTCACCAGTTATGCTATAGAAAGAACTGAATGGGAAAGGCTTGAACTTGATGATGGGAAAGTTGCAACCTTCTTTTATACTAACAATATTGCCTTCAGTGTAGCACCAAGCTTGGAGCGGGGAAGAAATCGGATTTCCTTTTCATAGGAGAATCTGTGGTGATTTTTAATATTTCCTGTTCTTAAATGTAGCAAAACCAAAAATTTCTTCAATACCCTGCAAAACAAAAGCTGACCTTCTCCCCTCCCACTTCCAATCCCCTCTCTCCCACTTCCAATCCCCCCCAAAGTAATTTCAGGACGACTGAAACGTTTTGTTTCAATATAATCAAAATGGTTTGTATTTTATGTTATGTACAATAAATTAAATTGAAATGAAAAGTAATTTCAAATGGAAAATTGAGATATTCCATTCTGAAAAAGTTGAAACAGGCTGTCTTGACCTTGTCACTTTTTCTGTTTTACTTTTGAAATGAACTTTTGTTGAAATTGATGCATTTTCTCTAAACATTTTGCTTTTGACAAATCACAATTTTCTGAGGGGTGGAATGGTGGGAGTTCTATCAGAAAATTTCTGACTAGCTCTAACCAAACTGTCAGGTTAAAGAAGCAACTGGAGTCCTTTACCCTGGATATACTTTTCCAGATAAACTAAAACTTGCAGGACCACTACTGCAAGTGAAGAAAGGGGGACCATAAGGGTATCATTATGATTATGTAGTTGTAGTCTAACCCGCTGCAGAGCACAAGCCATAGATTTCATTCTGTGTCTGGTGACTTAAATGGTTCACTTTAACTTGTGGCGAAGCTAGAGTGTGTCTTTTTTAGAAAGACATCCATTCTAAGACATTACTTAGTAATTTGTTCGAGTGGTTTAACTACCCTCACTGTTAAAATTTTGCATTTAATTTAAAGGTAAAAGTAAAAGAATCAGGACTGTCACTAATGCAAGGTGGTTGGTCAACATAAGAATTGACTCCATGATCACAAGTATCATACACGGGGAAAGTATTTCTATATAATGCTATAGAGTCTATATCTGAGTGACAAAAAACACAGAATATTGTGTCCAAGTTGAATGGAAAGTGTGGCAAATCATGTAAAGAAGATGGCAATGTAAAAATGAATGGCTTAGCACTAGCATGCAAACTACTCTGTCAATTTATTTTTTATCAACGAACACTTAATATAGTCACGTAGGACTAACTGGAGCATCAAAAGATCAGAGCAGCTTCATGTTTCTGGAGTAATTACATTTTGCATGTGATAGACATCAGTAGGCTAGCAAGGAGGTTCTTATGAAAGGCTAGCCTGGCAAGAACCAGTCCATGTGCTGAAGTTGCGCCAATTTTGTTGCATCAATAATAATAAAAAATAAAATAAACCAGCCTACTACACATCAGCAGACCTGCACAATGAATCAACAAAGGTGCATGGGATAGACTGTAGGTCAGTCAAAGATAGCACTTAAATGTCATCCCACAGTAACAGGAGTGATGTGAATAAAGTAATCTCCAAAGAGAGAGATTCTGAAGTGGATAGGGGAATAGATTCATCTAGCAATAATATTCAGATAGCACGAAGTACAAGAATGGAGAGACTACAGGGTCGATGCTTGGCTCGTATAGATTGTCTTAACTCTGGGCATCAATGGAGCTGAAACAATTTATACCAGCTGAGATTGTGCACCTTGGAATGTATATGAAAAACATGCCATCTGAGTACAAGTGGTACTCAAAACGGTAAGTGTTAGCATCCTATGTGTTTGAGGAAAAAAAAAAAAGGACCTAAGCCAGGAACATTCACCAAACCAATTATGAGAAAAAGTTAGATGGAAGCTACAAACCACAGGCAACAAATGTTTAGAAAGATAGGACTTCAATCAAGAGACTGTCTTGGATACCAGATACTGAGAAGAAGTTGAGATAAAAGCATCTTTTGATCCATTGTGTCCAATTCTGCAAACAAGTTCAGTAGAATCCAGGCAGATGATGGTCCATTCGATTTTTAACTGTAATAAGATCATTATACACATCTTAAATAAGGCAGTTTTTCTTTTGAATGTACTGCTCATAACATTGACTTAAGGGGGTCAACCTCAACAAGGAATTATGGGAAAATGTAATTCACATTTGTGCATTCAGGACAAAGACTAACACAAAAATCATTTAAATATCAACTCAGATGTATTTCTTAAAAAAACAAAAAACAAAGACACAACCAAAACCAAAAACCCAACAACCTAGAACATCTTAAAGCACCAACCAATTTAAACTCCATCAGAAAAACAGCAGACAATAAGAAGTTGATACTAATATGACTGACTACTGGTACAATTTTAAGGTGATAGAAAGAAGAAATAGGATAACTGTCTCACCAGAAGAACAAAAAATACAGTAATTCTTTTAGGGGACAATTGCTGCACTGGCAGGAGTAGCCTAGATGGCCTACTACGGCCCTTTCCAGCTCAAATATTTTATATAAATCTGAGTTACCTCAGACCATAGACTCAGATTTAAGTATGCAAACTTAAGGCATCATTTTCTAAAAATCATTTTTCATAAATAGTTTGTTGATAAGCCCATAAAAATGTATTTTTGGCTGGAAAAAATGCAAGTTGTGGAATTGGGTGGTAATATCTTGATAATCTGATAGCACTCTGCCTACCACCCCTATCAGAGACTGCCACCAGCTGCAACATAGGATGGACAGCCTTGAAATTAAGGCCACGCTGTTCAACTTCAAGAATCATTGTTTGGTCCTGAGTGTTCTTGACAGATTTTTCAGTTCACTGGCTGTTACTATGATTTTTCCTTATGTATTGGTATCATAAAAACTTAAAAGAAAACATCTGTTCCAATTCTGGCACTGTGCTGGTTATTAGTCAGAACCTTTGCAATAGGAGTCATGCTAGCACCGTGTTTAAAATTAATGAAACACTTACCTTAATGGTTCTTCGGTAAATATGTTACCAAACTAGATTCAGGCCTCCAGAAGGGGAAGAAGAAGTTCTGCACCATCACAGAATTTATTGGGTGACTTAGCCTTCAAGGCAGATGTGCCCACTTTACTAATTGTTTTAGGATTTCAAAAATGCTGAGGAGGTGGGTCCTAAAGGAATGAGATGTGTGACCCCAAAGTAGGGTGATCAGATGTCCTGATATTATAGGGACAGTCCTGGTATTTGGGGCTTTTTCTTATATATTACTCCCCACCCCCCGTAGTGTAGACCTAGCCTCGGTGTGTGGATGCTCTTATTTTGGAATAAAAGCACCTTATTCTGAATTAACTTTAATCTGCTCTACCCTCTACATTTAGCTTAATCCAGTAGATTAGGTTAATTTGGAATAAGGTGCTCTTATTCTGAAATAAGAGCATCCACACGGTGAGTTAATCAACAATATTTAATATATTTAAATTCACACCATACTTTATTCCAGATTGATGTTCATATGTAGACAAAGCCCTTAGCTGTGCTACCAGGTTTAAAATGATACTCAGCTGTGTATGTATGTTGACAGTTTACTGCTGCCTATGTCCACCCTTTCTGCCTATACTGACAAAGTAAACTTATTTCTGTCAGTGTTCTTCAGCTGGTCGTTTTATCTCTAATATGTACAGGTGTGCACATGCACACACATGGACTAGAAGGGATGGCTCAGAGTTGAGTGACAAAAATGTTTTGAGAGATGTAAAGATTTCTTTATACTGAAATTGTTCAGATATGAGATGAATAAGAGAGGGATATGATAGAGGTATACAGAATAATGAAGAATATAGTGAAGATAAATCAAATTCTCCCTACTTACCATTTCTCATAATATGAGAACAAGGGGAGATTGACTGACTGTATTGAAAGACAATGAACTTAAATATTTTACTCTTATTAGAGATCTTTGAAGCCAAGATCTCAATAGGTTTAAAAAAATTAGATTTTTTTATATGAATAATGAGAACATCCACAGTTACACTAGATTAAATAAAAAGATTTTTAAAACAGGTAAACCCTAATATTTCTACATATAAACCACCTACTAACTTCTGCTATGGGCAGGTTATTCAGTAGTTGTTCAATGTGGAAATTCTTGCACCTTCCTTTGAAGCAGCTGCTACTGGAAACATTTGGACTTGTGTGTTCTATTATATTATAACACTAGTCAAAATGATAGTTTAAATAAAATGTTTTTGTTGAATTGGCATTTTTCTCATGGAAAACTGTTCCCCTGCAAAATTTTTGACCAGCTCTTCTCTATGTGGGTGTGGGTATGTGTTTAAATGAGCTCAATCTTCTGTTTGTTCCTTTGACTGCACTTATGTAAGGAATAATATTTACTTTGCAATTTTGCCCCTTACCTTTCTTCATCGGTCTCATTCGCTGTAGTATTTGCTGACACATGTCCTTGTTACAGGTGACTCAACAGCTAAATGGGTGCTGTCTTCTGCAAAGCCGTTGAGAAATAGATAGGTTACAGGGATTGAGTGCACGCAGTTGGCTTCTTGGATGCTGCTATTCTGTAAGCACTACATGTCAGCAAAACAGAACACTTTAAATAAATAAATAAAAGGCCAGAAATTTGAATTCCGTTCCTGAGCCCAAAAGAGAGGACTTCTGCCAAAAAGTCCTACTGCAGTGTATCTTGGCCTAGTAGTCTGTTATATTTTAAAGTGCACTTGCATTCACTGTGATAGTGAGACAAGAACTATTTCAGTTGGATGAAATGCCATCGCAATCCTCAAGGACAAATCTACCCTTCTAATTTCTGGATATCTGTTTTTATACATTTCTTGCTTTAAGGTGAAAAAAGCCATCCTGCTGGTAAGAACTTAGATTAAGCTACATTGATTAGAATGTAGTAGTTTGCCCAGAGCCATTGCTTCGCCAGTTTACGTTCTCAGCTGTGAGACATGTTCTCTTGAGGTTAAGCCATCACTTGCTCATTCATGTAGAGCTTCTTTACAGGTGTCTTTTGCGCCTATGAGCCTCACTCTGCTGCAAATCTGGAACTCCCTGTAGCTAGTATTTTTCTATTTTGTTTAATATGGCAGAGTAGGTTCAACAAATGTGTTTAATCATGCAAAGGAGAGATCAGAAAATTTAATTAAGGCTTTTTAATTTGTTCAGTATTTCACCAGGGAAAAAGTCCTTAATGTGGAATTAAGGTTAAGAACAAATATGGGTAACTTATTATTTTATTTCTTAAATAGTTATTGTAAAAAAAACAAACCTGAATTTCTAATGGTCGGTTAAGATTAAAATTTAAAAGAAAATCAAAGAAATAAAAGGATGGAAATCAATTAAGGCAGCCAAATTACCACAAAAAGAAAGGGAAAAAACATGGACCCTTGTCATGTTTTCTGCTGCTTTACCATGTGTAGCAAAGGTCTGAAATGCTTGTGTTTATTCCTGGTTGTTGTTTCCTATTTGTTCTTTACATTAGCGGTTCAGATCTTATCTACCTGAAGGGATTTGTCCACACCACAAAATTTCACCAAGTTTGGGTTGTGAAGAATAGTTAGCTGACCACAGTCCAAGGACTGTAGCTAACTCTAGGACAAATCATGTTCAATATCATGTTTGCTAATTGTGGTTAAATCCTGGTCCCACAAGTGAGTCCATCAACAAAATCAAGGAAGACCAGACTTGACATTTCTGAAACTTCTGACTTAATAAACATGCAGGGAAAATGGGTTGCTTATAATAATAAACCTTCAAGATCTTATATACCATAAAAGCAATAAATAGGCACAACCCTAACATTTTTTTCCATGTCAGGTCTCCTTGAGCTTTGCTCCCCAAGACACACTCTGGATGGAAAAAACCAAACCTGAAACAATCATAGCCAACCAAATCCAAAATTGCCTTCTGTCTAGTTGAGAGTACTACTTCAGAGTAGAGGCAAGGAAGTAGTAATACTTCATTAAACATCTCTGATATTGTTTGCAACTCAAAATTGTAGATAGTACTCAATTACCTCCATTATACAAATCTCAAATTATGAAGAATCCAAGGGAGGTGACAAAACCGATCAAGGGATATGAAAAATACTAGCCTTCTGAATAAATGCTAATGAAATCAAATATAGACAGTTGGTGAGGACATAAAATTGTTCTTATATGTGTGTGAAAGGGTAATATAAAGGTGGGGTGGGATCACTTACTCTGTCTGACTCTAGTGTCTCAAAGTGCAACAGCTGAAACTAAAAAAGAAAGTATGGTGAGTTTTAAGCCCCAATCCTGAAATGTACAATATGAGAGAAGGCAAAATACTAGTGAAGTGCAATGAGAGTTTGGTTTGTGCTAGGACTGCAGGATTGATCCCTTGAAGAGTAATTGTATGGTTCTTATTCGCTCTGTTTAGCGTGTTCAGTATGTATTTGACCTTTGCTGCTGATCGAGATGTTGCCAAAATCAAGTAGCTTTCCATTTGGATGGAATCTTTTAACAGAGAGGCGATGGGGACAGTTTGATGCCTTTTCCAAGGGAAAAATAGGACCTTCTGCACTGTAGCTGGGGTTTGGGTGAATTCTGCAATGTGTGCCCAACAAGCTAGTCATATTGCTTTAGATGAAATAATGCCCTCTGTCTACTGGCAGCACTTGCAAAGCATAATTAGTCTCAGTTTTAGGTGACACTCTTGCAGTGTATATTAGCCACCTCAGGTGAACTGCCTGATCATAAAATCAAACAAAATACATTTTCACTAGCTGTTTTTTTTGTAGTGTATGTAGAAAAACAAAATTAAACTTTTTTTTAGCTATAGCTGCAACTGTTCTGAATGTCAAAGGCTATAATATGTATTAATGATTATTTTCCCAGGTCATTAAGTATCCTGTTTATTGTTAACAGGTATGCAACTTGACATTCTCATTAATGAGAAATTATCGATTTTAATTACTTTCAGGCTATGACACCAGTGTGGTATTTTTTGGGATACAAGCTCGTTGTGTTGAATAGCAGACTGTGAGATTTTTATTCTTGACATTTGCCAGGACAGTATGGCTCATTGATGCACAATTGCATGAAAGGGGAGAGCTAGCACTGGTTCACATCATATGCATTTTACTTGACGAATATCAAATGGCTAGGGAATGTTCGACTGTGAGAGAGTGTGCCATGAATTCAGGCAAACACTAGAAAAATCTACAAGAGTGTCTACTCGCAGTGAGTGTTTAAGAGTAGAATGTGGACACTGAATAGCTTTCCTGGTCCCTTCATCTGCATTTTCTTTGGCCAGCAGAATAAGTTAATTGCTTCAGGGGGCAGTCAGTCTTGCACGTTCTCTTTTCACATCTGTTTACTGGGCTGCTAAATGAGATTTCAGGCCCTCTGGTCACACCAGTTACTCTTGACAAATGTAAACATGTTCAAAAGGATTAGACAGTAACTTTTTTTAATAAAAACACAGAGGCTCAATACTTAAGCGAGGAAAGTGACTGTTGCATTGCTCCATAGTTTGATCAACCTAATTAGACTGTGGAACTGATTGCCACAGGAAACTGAGGCCAATAATTTTGCAAGATTAAAAAAGGGAAGGGACAATTATGTGGATAGCAAGACTATCCAGGGTTGTCATCATTTGTGATAACGAAGTTTGGAAGGGAAAATAAACCTCATGCTTTGGGGCTTATGCCAGTCTTTAATGATTAGAAATCAGGCTGAGACCTAACATAGAGTTGGGGATAGATTATCCCAGATCTGCCTACTGTGGGATTGTTTCACCTTCTTCTGAAGCATCTGATACTGGCTATTGTTGGAGGCAGGGCATCTGGACTAGAGATGGCTCTCAGGTTGGATCCAGTATTTGTAGTTCTTATGTTCCTAAACCTACTTACTGAATGTGTAGATCAGTAGTAATTTCAAAATTTTTGGACACATGAGGCAACATATCAGGGTTTGATTTGCAGTGGTGGTGCCCAGCTGAGATCCCTAAACTTTTGTCTGAATTGAAGTCTACAGGGTTAAACTTCCAGACTGTGTAGCAGGACCCAAAGATATCTAAAAAAGCATCTGTTTCTGTTGTAGTATAAATGACTGAGCGCACATGCAGGCTTATTGGCCAATATTTTGGAAGTCTTAAAAATTACGTTAGATCAGTGGTTCTCAACCTATTAATCATTGTGGCCCACATGTGTTACTTAGGCCACAGGTTGAGAATCAGCACCCCCACACACATACTGCTATGCCCAGCTCCCCCAGCCCAGAGACCCGTACACAGAGTGATGCCAGGAGCGGAGCCCCAGTGATGGGGCCGGGTGGCAGGGACTCTGGATCTTGTTGTGTGGGGCTGGGCAGCAGCCTCGATCCAATCCCGCCGCCGGTCCTGATTCCCACTCCCGCCGTGCGTGGCCAAGCAGCGACCCTGACCCTAAGGTTGTCAACCCTCCCAGTTTCACTGGGAGTTTCCTGGAATCGGGCCTGATCTCCCGGAGGCTACTGATGCCCAATTGGGAGATATTAGGTGCTAAAAGTCCGGCAGGGCTAAGGCAGGCTCCCTGCCTCCCCTGGCACTGTGCGGTTCCCGGAAACGGCTGGCATGCACCTACGGCCCCTGAGGGGAGGACAGGGGGTCTCCACACACTGCGCCTGCCTTGAACACCGACTCCGCAGCTCCCATTGGCCGGGAACTAGGACCAGTGGGAGCTACGGGGGCAGTGCCTGCGGGCAAGGGCAGCATGAGGACACCCCTGACCCCTCTGCCTGGGAGCTGCTGCTAGAGGGATGTGTCGGTCGTTTTCGGGAGCTGCCCGAGGTAAGCGCTGCACCCCTCCCACACTCTAACCCCCTTGCCCAGCCCAGAGCTCAGACCTCTCACCTTGCACCCAAACTCCCTCCCAGAGCCCACACCCCCTCCTGCACCCCAACTCCCTGCCCCAGACTCATCCCAGAGCCCCCTCCCACACTCTGAACCCCTCAGGGCCCCCCCCCCCACCTCCCAAGCCCAGAGACTGCACCCCCTCCCGCACCTCAACCCCCTGCCCCAGCCTGGTGAAAGTGAGGGTGGGGGAGAGCGAGTGACGGAGGGAAGAAGGGAGCCCTGAGTGAGCGGGGGGTGGGGCCTCGGAGAAGGGGCAAGGGTGTGGCCTTGAGGGAAGGGGTGGAACAGTGCAGAGGCAATGGAATTTAGGATTGTGCGATTAGACAGTTGGCAACCCTACCCGACTTGCTTCTGGAGACCAAGTGGCAGCCCTGACCCTGGACCCTGCTGCAGGGGCTGAGTGGCAGCCCTGACCCAACCTCCGCCACTGACCCCCGCCATGCGGGGCCGAGCGGCAGCCCTGACTCCGAACCTTGCTGTGTGGGGCTGGTCTGCAGCCCTGAGCCTGCTGCAGGGGTCCGCCCTTTAGCACACAGCTGGGCCGCAGCTGTGTGCTAATTAGGCCATGGGTTGAGATCCACTGCATTAGATGATAGTTTGGCTTAAAGTGGCAAATGCAAATAAATACCATGTTAAAAGTTCTTTGTCTTTAAATATTGTGACACTTCTCTTCGGGTACCAAGAACTGTGAGCCACTGTTACCCTCTCAGCCTCAGTAAATGAGAGTTTTGCTGCTGCTAAGCTATGTGCCAGTTTTCTGACACTCCAGCTTGTCTGCCTGGCTAGCAAACTCTACAGCAGGGGTTCTCAACCTTTTTCTTTCTGAGGCCCCCACAACGTGCTATAAAATCTCCATGACCCACCAGTATCACAACTGTTTTTCTGCCAGGGCTGGCATTATGGGGTAGCAAGCAGGACAATTACCCGGGGCCCCATATCACAGGGGTACCCACAAAGCTAAGTTGCTTCGGCTTCAGCCCCAGGTGGCAGGGCTGGGAGTCCTGGGCTTCAGCCCCACCCTGTGAGGCTTCAGCTTTCTACCCTGGGCCCCAGCAAGGCTAACACTGGCCCTGCCTGGTGGCGGCCCTGAAACCTGCTCGCGGACCCCTAGAGGGCCCTGGACTCCTAGTTGAGAACCTACAGGACTCTGGCAGCCCAAACATTTGTCTTGCAGGTAACAACCAGTGAACCCCAATTCCTGAGGTCTCCAGAGAAGTGTCTCTCTGCAGTGTCCAGTCCTTCTCCCTGGACACTTGCAGGGGTTATTAAATTCGCTGCCTCCTTAGAGATAGCATGCACATCAATCTGTTAGGCTAGCTGAATATTCACTCTCCAGTTTAATACACAGCACTGAGATGATTTTGTACTAATAAACTTATTCTTGGTTTAACAAAGAACAGAGATTAAGTGATAATAGGTAAGGATGAAAGAGACGGGTGTGGTTAAAATTAAAACAAAACACCCTTTCTAGTGACTAAACCTTAATTTCAGCAAGTTACAGTCTTTATCTAAGCAGGTTTCTCAACTATAGTCAGATTCCAGCTATTATTGCCTCCCAGGTCAAGAGGATCCTCCTTTCATGAACTCAAAGGGTGCTGTTCTCCTTTGTCCCCACAGATTTCTCCCCAGCTAGAAAACATGAGTCTTTTTAAAAGTTTGGATTGATATTGAAAAGATTTACAGTTACAGGAGAAAAAAGTTCAGTAATTTGAACTAATTTTGAGATCCCACAACATACCTGAGGTCCATTCCTTCCCTCATAACTTTTGCTTATTATGAGGATTGGCAGAAATTGGTGTGTTGAATTATAAACCTTGTTATTGCTTAGAGGAGAATTTTCAAATTTTAATTTGTTTGTTTTTAAAAGTCTTCTTTCTGACCAAGAAGGAAGCGATCCAGTCCTTAATAATTAAGCACTGTGAACCTAAACTTCCCAACGGATTTGAATATTTACAAGAAAGCTATGTGAAGAAATGTCAGTTTTGTCCTATGAAGGTCATGCATGTTATGTTCATGTTTTTATCACAGCTTGTTCTATTTAAATTGATAGTCATCGGCTTTGTGGAAGGCAAAAACTGGTGATAAGATGTTTTATCAGTGTTCCTGCTGAGCTAATTAGCCCCTTTAGACAGTGTTGCAGTGTATGTGTTACTGTATGTCCTGAATAAGTGTTTGTTTTGTCCATGAGTATACAGTATAGATAGCTGCAGTAAAATAATTCATCACCTCTCCTATTACACTGGAGTTTTATCTGGCTAAACGGGCAGCTCCGACAAATTCTGTTGTCTGCATAAACTGAGACAAAACAACCCAAGGCTGCTAAGATGTGTTGGTAAGCAATCTAATTATAGTGGCATTTAGCCTGTTATAGTCAAGCTCATTTCATTATTTCTCTTTCATATTTTTGTGACAAAACATCCTATTTCGAGATGTTTGAAACACATGTAAAAATATGCTGTGAACTACAATTTGGTGGGAAAAGGTTTAAGCCCGGAAATGAATAAAGCTGTGAAAATTGCCTGAATTTCTGTCAGGGATAGGGAAGATGTGTATTTTCTCCACTGCCTTCCCTTTTGCAAAATGGTAAAATAGATCTGTTCTCTCCCTTTTTTAAAATTAAATTACACTAGCCCCAATGCAACAAATTGATTGCTAGTTTCAGATGTATTTTTGTGTTCCTGTAATCTTAAAAACATTTTCCTCCAAACTGAACTCTTATAAGGCTGTTTTGTTTGTGGGAAAAACTTCCCTATCTGAGTCTCATGGCTTTCATGTAAGAATTCAGTGGTAACAATTAATGCACTCTGTGTTTTAAAAATAAATAAATTTCCGGAGGCATTTCTTCCATAAACAGATTTAAAGACCTGTTCTTGGATCAATTCCCCCCTCCCCTTCCCCGGGGAGCTTATGTGCATAGCTGCATCCCTGAGGTAGGCCTTGGCTACACTTGCGGATTCACAGCGCTGCCGCGGCAGCGCTGTGAAGCGCGAGTGTAGTCACACCGCCAGCGCTGCGAGAGCTCTCTCGCAGCGCTGCAAGTACTCCACCTCTCCGAGGGGAATAGCTTGCAGCACTGCGAGCGAGCATGCAGCGCTGCAGGCGCTGATTACACTGGTGCTTTACAGCGCTGCACACTCTGCGCTCGGGGGGGTGTTTTTTCACACCCTTGAGCGCAGCAAGTGCAGCGCTGTGAATTGCCAGTGTAGCCAAGGCCGTAATGTTGCATGTCCAGTTACGGCATCACATTGTCCTTTCCATGGCAGCCCAATGTGGTACTGGTTCCCCATATTGTCTATAACCTGACAGTACTTGGGGACAAGCAGCATAAAAATACCAAAGGACAATACATGAAGTGTGTGTTTGTGGAGCTGAGATTTACGGGAGCAGCCATTTGAGAGTGGAGGAGGGAGAGAGAATGTTCATTCACTTAGATGGCTGCCTACTAGTGTATCCCCATTGTCTTTCTGAAGAATCAAATAGATTAATTTACTGGGCCTTCTGCTCAAGATTATTTATTTGTATTGCCATAGTCCCAGTCATGGACCACCATTGTGCCGGGTGCTGTACAAATGTGTTTCTGCCAAACTAGCTGGTGGCTCTTGTTTTAAATAAAACAAAAACATTTATTTTTACAATTTCAAATAGAATGTGATGTAGAGCAGTGGTTCTCAATGACCAGACCATGGACCGGCGCCAGTCCCTGACATCTCCCTGACACAGTTTAGGAAGGCAGCAAGCTGGTCCCTGGTATCAAAAAGGTTAAGAGACGCTGATGTAGAGCATATGAGATTCTGAAGATTTATATCTGGTAATTCCTGTGCTTCTGCCTGAAAAATGAACATTCTTCCCACCAGAAACTGTGTGTGTGATAAAATTGGTATCATTTTGCTGTTCAGTGAGATCTTGCATATGCCTTATGCAGCAGCCTTGTTCGGGGCTTGCTTTGGAACATACTCCTGCCTGGCCTTGATTGTAGTTGTTACCTGTACTAAGCATTTTCTGCCTGATAGTCTAAAGTACTGCTGCTTCCATTGACTTAAGTGGGAGCAGCAAGGGATTCAGTACGTTAAAAAATCAGGTAATGAGTTCAGGAAACACTTTTGGTTGCATTATCAATGTTACAGAGGAGATGCTAAGAACACTTAGGCCAGCTTTTAAAAATCTGTTCTTTCCTGCAATGGCAGATGCAAAGGGCCTTATTTGTGAATGTGCAGGCACAATCAGGTACTTACTTAAATGTCGAAATGATATTAATTGCATCTGCTAAGAATTGTGGGTGTTAAAAAAATAAAGAGGATGGGCTGTTGAAGCCAGTCTGAAAATCAGGTCCCTAAAATATTTTGACATAGTAGAAAAGGGAGGAAAACATTTTTTTTTTTTTTTTTTATGGTCCGTGTTATAGATGGGGAACAAATAATCTTCCTTGCAATATAGACTTTCTCAGTACTTACGGACATCAGTACAGGTGGTATGTGTTAATGATGATACTTGACAGTGATTGCTCCTCACTCTCATTTTAAAGGTAATTAATTTCTGCCCCGGATTAAGCTAAAAGGATGTTGTTTGTTGTTAAAAGCTGTTCTGACCAGCTGCAACCTTTTCATGAACACCAGAGGAGTCTGCAGGGCTTGTTTCCTGCAAGAGAGGAAGCCTGTAGGTGGATGCTACCAGGACTTCTCCCTTTAATTACAACAATCTAGATTCTTTCTTTCCCTTTTGGAGAGTTATATAAATTGATTTTTTTCACTCTCCACACTGGCTGAAGAAAATCAATGATTCAGGTGCACTCTGAATACACTAGTTCTTCTGGAGTATGGAGGCTCATAAAATTCCTTTTGCTTAAAGTGGGCTTAGACACAGTGCTGTCACAAGTCAGGGAGAGTAAATGGCTAATCTTGGTCTGTTGGTTGATGATTAGGCCAGCTGGGAACCCCTAAATCCCTTTCTCAGCAGAGGTCAGGCTAAGCAGCTGAAATACCTAGGGCAGCACTGGTTGCCTGAAGGCAACTGGCTGATGGGTGCCTCAGATTTCTACCAGGAGCAGCCTAAAATGCTGAGGGAGAGAAAGGAACATCTTGTTCCTTCTGTTGTAATAATTGGGGCAGTTTGTGGGGAGTGAGCAGGGAGAAACAAAACCCCACCCTTAAGAAGGGAAAGAGACAGCCAGGAAGGTAGAGGGGAAGGAGCATTTATGGATGAGAAAAATCTGGGGTGCTGGTGGAGAAATGCCCCAGCGAAAGGAATAACATTTGGGATTTGTGTCTCCCCTCTTCTCTCCCCGCTTCCTCCTACCACTGCCTCTGAATGGAGCCTTTCCCCACACACTCCTACTCTGAGTAGGAGGCATGGGATGCAGGAAGTTACAGGCCTATTCATTTTTGGCTATGCTAAGCAATCTCAAAGAAATTCAGAAAGTATCAAGAGGTGTATAGGGTTGAACTCAGAATTGCTCTTCATTCTTGTTTTGTAGACTTTCTGCCTGCCCCCAGTATCGCTCTTTCACTGCTGAAAGAGAAGCAAACTGACTCCTGTTACAAAGTGTTTTCCTTGCTCTAATGTGAGCACAGTGGAATCTTTTAATTTTTTTATTTTATTTTTTTTTATTTGCAATGCTACGGTGGTCCCAGGTCTAGGAAATGTGGTGGGTTTAACGTATTGTGACTTGCACAAACAACAGGAAAGTATCAGAAAACAAACAGTGAAAACAAAACGCAGCCAGTAACCTTGTGGCGTTGGAACAGAGCAAATGTTTGTCAGAGTGAGATTCTACTGGACATCACTGAATAAGAATGAGTTGAGGTCACACTTGGCAAGATTGGGAGCTCATTCCCCCTCCCCCCCACCCGCCATTCAAACAGCACAACATCGCCAGGGGGAAAAGGGAGGGGAAAGAGGAAAGGGGAGAGAGAGCTGTTTGCTGTAAACTGAACTAATAAAAAATATATAAAAGCTTTGTTTGTTTTGTTGGAAGGAGTCTTGAGTCCTAGGACATAAATAGACAAAGGTTAAGGATGCGTGCGGGCCCCTCCTACACTGCAGCTATGAAGAACTGTACACAGATCCCTGCAGAATGTTGCATAACTGCTTTGAATCTTTTCCAGTAAAGAGTGCTATGGACTCAAATCCTCAAATCCTTACTCAAGCAAACCTTTAATGGATTTTAATGGGAGTTTTTGCTTGTGTGACCTTTGGTAACTTCGGTGCTTTGAAAATTTATATGATGCACTCTGTGTAACTTGCGTGTGCTTCTTGTGTTAAAATGTCATTGCATGTTATATAACATAAGTAACACAATTTTAACTATAAAAAGAGATGCTAAGATGTACAATGAAACAAAAAGCATGCCATCTAATGTATAACATCTGAAAGCTAGGAAGTAGCAGTAATTGGTCTATTCTTCACAAGCGTACAGACAGTACTGTATGTGAATCTGACAGACAGCAGTGGATTTTAAATGTTCTCAGAAATGGGGTAGATTTGCTGAGTGAATTTAGTGGTGGTTTATTATTAATTGTACTACTGTAGCATATAGGAGCCCTAGTCATGGAGCAGGACTCCATTGTGGAAGGTGTTGTACAAACACATAACAATAAGATGGTCTGTATTCTAATTATCAAAGGGGTAACCGTGTTAGTCTGGATCTGTAAAAGCAGCAAAGAGTCCTGTGGCACCTTATAGACTAACAGACGTGTAGGAGCATGAGCTTTCATGGGTGAATACCCGCATGCATGCATCCGAAGAAGTGGGTATTCACCCACGAAAGCTCATGCTCCTACACGTCTGTTAGTCTATAAGGTGCCACAGGACTCTTTGCTGT